>NC_141609.1:9197758-9410258 GCF_047967505.1 Dipteris shenzhenensis | reverse complement strand
GGCTAGAATCTTTGGGTATCTACCTCCTAAATACGTTGGTATGCTCACTTTTGATTTGGCAATCATGCCAATTATTTTTGCTCATGTTTGTTCTATGGAATCTGTGTGATCTAGCTATACAAATGAGCCAATATATACCTGAAAAGGTTTTTGTATTTTGTTTTGGATGCAGCTACAGAAATGGCTTCTACCGTTGTTCCAAATCTTGGGGAGTCGGGTTCCCATGGGTGATAAAGCCTTCGGGCAATGAAGTGAGCTGCAAGGGTGGAGGGCTTTGCAATTTTTGACATTGTGTTGTTGTCATCTTTTTGTGAGCCACATAGCCTTCATGCAACAAATCAAGTTTTTGCAAGGGTGGAGACTTTAACCCATGGAGCAGATCAAGGTCCCAAGTTACCTTCAAAGCATTTTAAGTCTAGCCGCGAACCTTGTAATGAGAGTTCCAAGGAATTTTCCCATGCCCTGCGCTATTATTGCACCACCATTTGAATGGATTTCTCCCCATAAAGAGGCTAAATATCATGTGTTCATGGCACATGCATCCTTATTATGCTCACACCTGGCTTGAATGGACTTTAAAAGATTGTAATGACTTGAATGCTTGGTTGCATGGCTTGAAGCTCTCCCCCTTCTAAGTCGTTTCATTATATCAGCAGTGCGCTCAAATTGAGAATAGCGTTAAGGACTCTAATCAATGGATGCAGCAGATTTTGGGGAGAGGTGGAGAAGGGGTAGTTGTATGTGAGAATGGGTGTAGACTACAAGTTGATAAGCTGAAAGAACAAGTTCAGCTACTGTCCACTGAGGTGTCAATGTTCAAAATTGGTTTAAACAGGCTAACTGCTTTGATGACCAAGATAAGTCATAAAGTAGAGCAAGTCACAACCCATGACAATCAAGAGACTCCTGAGACTTTTATGTCACTTTTTGCCCCAAATGCTTCTATGGGAATCTTGTACTTGGGTTGCCCTTATGTTATTTGGCAGGACAAGTTTTTTGAAAAAAATTATATTTAGTTTTATTTATGGAAATAATCTATTTTTGCTTCTTACTTTCATTTGATGTATATATGGCAATGGAAGCTAATTTAATTCAATATTTGAATTGCCTATTGTTCCCATTTTCGTTTTATTTGAGATATACTCAAATATTTGTAATTTTTTGCATCATGTATTCGCATAAATGCTGATGCAATGCTTATACTTTTTTATTTGAAAATATTCATTCATATACACATCGTTTCTTGAGATGGTCAACTTTGAGTTTTTAGATATGTTAGTTTTGGTTTTTATGTTTCAAATGATGGTTGCACATATGGTATTGTATTTTGCTCATATGCTGAAAAATTATGAGCATTACTCTTACCAAAGATAGTGACACACTAAAACTTGGTCATGGGACACTAAGAATTGTGTGGGTAAGAAACAAGGAAATATGCATGCCCAACCATGCAAATGATATCCGATGGGTATGATACTTTGCATAGGTATTAATATTACACACTAAGGCCTATGCAAAGTATCATACCCATTGGATGTTGAGAAGTCAATATCAATATATGAAGATACTAGTGATCCGTTGTGCTGATAGATCAACATCTACAACACTGGCAAAGTCGATGGATATCATGATCAAGATACCGTCGGTGATTCTCTATCATAGGTGACAACTAGTGTAGCTACTCTATAGTTGGCATATCTATAGCTTATCTACTTTTTTTTTTCACACTAGGGAGTCCCTTTACATATATATGCTTTGTCATCTTGTTCGTAAGGTTAGAAGAGATAAAAGAGAGGAAGAAGTTGCAATTGGTTGGGTCCCACCTCCATCTTGAGTGTTCAAAGTCTTCTCAATTTTGGTATGTGTTGAAGAGAGAGGCTTGGCTTCTCACACTCTCAGTTACATTTTGCTACACTACTTGTTGCTATAATGCACTAGCAGCCAGCAAGCCTTGCGACTATTGCTATGGATAGTAATGCCTAGAAATATGGTGATGTGGCTATGGCCTAAGTTTGAGGAGAAGTACCCTAGTCATGTGATATGGTGCCTTCTATTAGAACTCATTTGCAAGTGGGAGATTGTTCAACAAGATCCATAGTAGTAAAAGTAAGTGAAAAACAAACAAGGCTCCTCTTTTTTTTTCACTTGATAAATAGAAGAATGTGACAAGTAAAGTAAGTTGCTAATCTAACACAAAGAGCTTGTTTCATTTCTATCAAATTTCATTGCACTTGTAATGTCTATGTAGCAAAAACATCTATAATGTATGCTATGGCAGATCTTTCTACAAGAGCTGCTAATGCAACTTTGCAAAGATAATTTTATGTTATATGGTCCTATGTAGTGTTTGGCTTAAGAATAATAGTAGAAGGCAATAGCAAAGCAAGAATAGTTGTAAAGAAGCAATAATACAAAATCAAAGATAGTACATTGTTGTGAACACTCTACATGCTGAGAGATCGTGAATTTCTATTGCTAAGTGAACATTTCAATAGACAAAAATTTAATTGCAGAGAGTTTACAAAATCAAAGATAGTACATTGTTGTGAACACTCTACATGCTGAGAGATCGTGAATTTCTATTGCTAAGTGAACATTTCAATAGACAAAAATTTAATTGCAGAGAGTTGAAGATTCATTTGCTAGAGGTAGCTAGTAAGAAGTTGAATTCGATTGAGAAGGATTCAAATGCAGACAAAATGGAGTAATGAGAGAGTTGCCTTGTGTGGTGGCAATGGAATAGTGATTGATGCCTTGAAATATGTTGTATTTTGAATATGCTTGATGGGGGCTTGATGCATAGTTTTTAAATCTTTTCTTCAGGATATTGTGCATAAGTACCTTTTGAGTTTTCTTACTCTCTTGAGAAGGCAAATTGCAAAAATTGGACTTGTTGTCCTAGTTGCAAAAAATTGCAAAAATGATAGAGAATTTAAGTAATGTAGTTATTGAGAAGCTCGACAAGGATATTTACCCATCATGGAAGTTTTGGGTTACAAAAATTCTAATGGGTAAAGGCTTGTGGGATGTTGTGGTCAGTGAGGTGAAAGAACCTGTCCCAATTGATAGTGGATGAGAACAATCCTACTGTTGCAAAACAAGTGAAGGAATGCAAGGAACAGAATGAAAAGGACTTGAAGATCATGTATTGGTTGTTAGGGGCTATAAACAACACAATGATTGGACATATTCAGAATGCAAAGAATGAACATGTTGTATTGATACCATATTTGAGAAGATGTTTGTTACAAATAAAAAGGCAAGGAAGATTCGTCTGAGAAAGCAAGAGCTGAATGATGTGAAGATTTAGTTGAAGCAAGATTCAACTGAAGCAAGAGTTGAATAATCTGAAGAAAGAGAACATGTCAATAAATGAATACGTCTTGAAGATAAAGGAAATTACTGAGACAC
This sequence comes from Dipteris shenzhenensis, assembly GCF_047967505.1. Classification (NCBI taxonomy): domain Eukaryota; kingdom Viridiplantae; phylum Streptophyta; class Polypodiopsida; order Gleicheniales; family Dipteridaceae; genus Dipteris; species Dipteris shenzhenensis. The sequence goes on along the minus strand of NC_141609.1, from coordinate 9,406,847 downwards.
TTGCATCTATTGATGCATCACAGGAGGATGACCACCTTGTGAGTACTATGCTAAATGGCTCACAGCAGATAAGGCATAAAACACGTTTACAACCTCGGTGTTTGTTCGACAAACATTTCCAGATTTTGATGAGCTTCCCCCACTATGGTTATGGAAGAAATGAGGTTGCAGGGTGACTTATCTGAGCCCAGCAATAATACAAGCCAAACTCATGCCATTTACTCAAATTCTAGAAGAGGCAAAGGATGGCCATCCTATAGAGGCCATGGAGGTGGACACTTTGGTAAGAACTATAAAAATAGTCAAAAAAGAAAATTTCCAAAAATGCAATCACACGCAAAGCAAGAGGCAATCCGAAAGATAGGGGGAGATCAAGAGGAAGAGTTGGTTTCTCCCAAGAAGATAAAATGCAACAATAATGGATGCTTTCAAAAACTAGGGCATATTATAGCCCAATGCTATGTAAGCCAAAATGATATGAGAAACAATAATTGTAGCAAGGAAATTATGTGTCATCTTCTAAGCAAGGAGATGATAGAACCAAACACCTATTTGTTATGCAACATATGCTTAGTGAAGTTGAAAATTCCCATGGTGAATGGTTTAAAGATTTGGATGGATTGGATAAACCAGGCTATGTTGAGATGGGTGATGACTCATACCACCCAATTGAACATGTTGGAAAGGTCCCCTTCTCTATTCATGCTTGGAAAACAAAATACATGTCCAATGTACTTCATGTGTCAAGTATCACAAAAAACTTGGTATCGGTTGGTCAGATGGTAGAGCAGGGGTTGCAAGTGAGGTTTAATCCTCTAGGATTGGATTCTAGCATGCCTAGTGTGAAGGCTACCATGTTTGCACAAGGTACAATTGTGATTCTGATATGGATATTTGTCATAAGTATATTGGCCACGTAAATGTGGAAAGGCTGAAATTTGTGTGGTCACATAGTATTGTGACAGGTTTGCACATATTTAAGGGGGATGTTATGCACAAATTGTGTGAAGCATGCCAATTTGGAAAACAGGCAAGGCATCTTTTTCCACAAGATAGGAAAATTAGCGCAAGGCCATTGGATCTTATCCATCAAGATGTTTGGGAGCCTACAAAGAATGCATCAATCAATGAAATCAAGTATTATGTTACATTCATTGATGACCACACCAAGAAAGTGTGGGTTTATTTCAAAAGGAGAAGAATGAAGTATTCACTCATTTCAAAAATTTCAAAGCTGCAGTTAAGAAGGATGAGGACACGCTATCCAAAACAAGACCTAGGAATCATGTATGTTGAGTGGACCTGGAGAGTCCTCCAATAGTGGATCCAATGCTAGCACATGGTCAGGGAGATTATGAGGACATGCTAATAGTCCAAATGCATTAGTTGTAAGTGCTAAACATGCTAGAGATTCAGCAAGCAAGCAAAAGGGGGGGAAAAGTGGATGCAAGTGTGGACTTAAATGTAGGACACTCTATTTTTTAATGGAGATTCTAGTGGTTTAGAAAGGATTTTGGCATACCAGCAGTAAGAACTCTGAGAGTGGAAAAAGCTCAAGCTATAGAAAGGACATTTATGAGTGATCCGAATGTAAGGAGGTCTACTATAATAAGATATCCTATGCAAAGATTTGGATTTGATTCATATACAGCTCACCATTATGCATATAGGGTGAAGGTGGTTCATGATGAGGAGCCTACATACTTTGAAGAGGCTATTGGAGATGCAGTATGGAAGGTAGCTATGGATGAGGAGATAATTGTGTTGGATGCTAATAAGAAATGGTAGTTGGTTCGTTTGCCTAAAGGAAATAAAGGAATAGGATGTAAGTGGGTATACAAGTTGAAGCACCACTTGGCAAATCAGCAGGTATGAATCAAGGTTGGTAGCAAAAGGCTATGCATAGGTGGGATTGACTATAAGGAAACCTTTAGTCTAGTTGCCAGGATGGCAACTATGAGATGTACTATTGCTATGGCAATTTCCAAAGTAATGTCATTGTGGCATGAGGGCATGAAATTTAAATTTGAATTCCAAAGTTCAACTTTGAAATCCTAATTTTAAGGAAACTATCATCATCTTGTCCTATGTTTTGCCTCTCTCTCTCTCTCTCTCTCTCTCTCTCTCTCTCTCTCTCTCTCTCTCTCTCTCTCTATCCTAGCAACCATGAGATGTACTATTGCTATGGCAATTTCCAAAGTAATGTAATTGTGGCATGAGGGCATGAAATTCAAATTTGAATTCCAAATTTCAACTTTGAAATCCTAATTTTAAGGAAACTATCATCATCTTGTCCTATGTTTTTCCTCTCTCTCATGGACAATTGTAGAGTATTCTTCTTGTGCAGTTCTCAAATGGGAGTTGCCTTTCTTCCCTTGATTTTTCTAGCATAACTTTTATGCACGAGTTGGGAATCTATTGCTATGCATTAGATGTTCCCTCCTACATTGCATGATCTTAGGAAAGTATTTCCCAACAAGCTTGCATTTCTACTCAAAGAGGAGGGACATTTTTGCATAATTATTAAGATTTAGAAGAAGACTAGACTTGCCAAGTCATTGAGAGGTAGAGATGAAAAGAAGGAATGATGGGGGTGTCATGAAGATAGATATGAATGAATCAATGTATTGCAAATTTATATTGAGAACTTTAGAGAGCAAGAGAGCAAGAGCCGAGAGAGAGAGAGAGAGAGAGAGAGAGAGAGAGAGATGTTGGCTGGTCCGTGTTCATTTGACTATTTGAAGGACTGGTATTGGCAGGGGCTTTAGCTCATTGTTGTATTCATGACGTTAGCACATAGGAGTGCAATATTAGGTGGACTTGAAATTTATGGAGGGACAGCCTACAAGTGAGCATTGAAATCTTGGCCACACAGCATTTTCAACAAGGTTCCACATGCCCCAATTTGGGGGAGTTTTTGTATATCCAACTTATTGGGAGTCTCCACTGTAATCCTTTTGCCATGAGTCGAGCCTTGTACTTATCCAACGTGCCGTCGGACTTATACTTGGTCTTGTACACCCACTTGGTGCTGATTACATTGCATTTTGGTGGTCGATCCACAAGGTCCCAAGTGTTGTTCTTCATTATGGAGCCATACTCTGACTGCATAGCCTCCATCCACCTATCATCACCCTATGCCTCTTTAAGACACTTGGGTTCTTTAGCACGAATCACCTTTGTCATCAAAGCGTAGTTGACCAAGTGTTCTTGCGCCCTTCTTTGCTCCTCTAATCTCTTGGACCAGCGGTGTTCGGATGGTTCCTCCTCAATGGCTAGAGGTTCTCTGCCATCCAAAAGCTTCTTTACCCACTTCGGGAATGGCCGTTGCCATTGTGGTTCTGTAAACTCTTCTTCCTCTTCTTTATCTTGAATCCTCCCAAGCACCATTGGGGGAGTTCGGTCTGATGTTGGTGGTTGTACTAGATGGATATCTTGGTCCTGGTTGTTTGGGAAGGAAGCATCCTCCTCCAATTAATGTGGCTGTTCTGAGAAGACCACATCGTGACTTACTATTACCTTCTTGGTAATAGGATTATAGAGACGGTAACCCTTCATCTCTTCACTGTAGCCCAAGAAAATACACTTTCGGCTCTTTGGTTCCCATTTGGTGCTGTTAGCATCAAGGACATGCACAAAATAGTCACATCCAAAAACTTTGAAATGTGCAGCTGAAGGTTTCTTACCAGAAAAGGCCTACAGTGGAGTCATCCCATTCATAGCCTTCGTGTAGCTATGATTCAGAATGTAAACTACCGTATTACATGGATCAGCCCAAAAAGTCTTTGGCAAATCTTTCCCTTTCATCATACTCCTGCCCATTTCTCAGATGACATGCATCTTGCACTCTGCTACTCCATTTTGCTATGATGTATGTGGTAGGGGTTTCTACCTCTTGATCGCGTGACTTTTGCAGTAACTTTCAAATTCACTTGATGTGAACTCACCTCCTCTGCCTGATCTCAACTTATTCACTTTCCTTCCCGTTTCTTTCTCGACCATTACATGCCATTCCTTGAACTTACTAAAAGCCTCATCTTTAGTCTTCAGGAAGTATATCCATATCCTTCTACTGTAGTTGTCGATCAGAGTCATGAAGTAGTAGGAACCACCCAAAGCTTTCGTCTCCATCTTTTCGTAGAGGTCCATGTGAACGAGCTCTAGAGGAGCCTTTGCCCTGTTGGCCTCTTTAGGAAAGGGCTGCCGATGTTGCTTGCCTATCATGCAAGCTTCACATACATCGGGCAGATCTATAATTTCTAGTAGGTCTGCAATCATTTCACTTTTATGCATCTCCTTTAAAGAACTAAGGTTTAGATGACCAACTTCTCATGCCACATCGTAGTGTTGCTCACATCGTCTCGAGCACTAAAAGCTGAGAGTTCGTAGATGTTGTTGTGCCGTGTACCTTTACCAACGACCTTCCCTTGAAGATCCAAAATCCATGTGCCATTCTTATCGAATTGAACTTTGAGGTCCCGATCCGTGATCGCAGAAATGGACAAGTTCCTCTTGATATCTGGCACATAAAGAACATCGGACAACTGTTTTACAACTCTATTTTACTTGAGAGCAATCGTATCTTTTTCTTTTGCTAGACATTTTGCATCATTGCTGACTGCTACCAGGATGTCATTCCCTACCAGATGTAGAGAGGTATACCAATCCTTCTGACTGGTCATGTGGCACGATGCACCACTGTCAATAATCCAAGGTTCATCTGCAGGTACATGAACTGCCTCCATGCAAATCTCCTCAATTGCTACAAACAAATCTACTAGTACTGCCTGTGCACTATTGCTGGACTATTTCTTTGCTTCGTTCTTCTCATCTACAATCTTCTTCCGGCACTCATTTTGCTTGTGCCCTGCCTTGTTGCAATAGAAGCACTTGATCTTCTTCTTTCTCTTTTTATCATCAGAAGAAGATGGGTTACTAGAGTCCTTACCCTTACCTTTGTTTGATCCAGTCGAGAAAGCCGATAGTCCTCATCTTTTGACGTATCTCCTCCTCCACAAGCATTGCACTGAAATCCTCAAAGTTGAGGGGCAAATTTTTGTTCTACGTATTCAGCGCCATAATAAGACCATCGTACTTCGTGCTAGATTCTTGCTAGTGATGGTGATGCCGATCGCAATCATCTGATTGCGCAGATTCTTCACCCTGGTGATGAACTTCGCTACCGTTTGAGACTCAAACAGTTTCTCGTTCGCAAGTTGAGTCTCTAGATTCTGAATCTGCATTTGATTCGTGGTCTCGTATTGATTTTTCAAGATCATCCATGCCTCCTGCACTGTGGTGACATGTTGAATTAACGCCATGATAGAATCACTTACACTACAGACAATAGAACACAGCGCATCTGCATTTCTTCTTGTTCACGCGAGAATCTCATCTGTAGTTGGTACTATCTGTTGTCCTGCATTGGCTAGATTTAGTCTCACAACCGGCTTCACGTCTACCCTGGTAGCAGTATCCCAATGCTCGTATGCACTCAGGATGGTGGTCTTCATCTTGAACTTCCAGAGTGGATAGTAAGTGCTGTCCAACTTTTCGCTTTCATCGAACGGTGGGATTCATAGTCTTGTGGGCTGGGCCATCTCTCACAATCTTCTTGCAAACAAAAACACACTACCAAATCTTCTTGCTAGAGCCCAAGCTTTGATACCATGTAAGAAAACAATACAACGTCTGTACTCAATAGATAACAGGATCTCATATGCAAGAGAGAAAAGCAGATAGTATGGAGAATCAAAATTTTGATTACTGTAAAACTGATACAATAGATGGCACTATCTCCTAGCCGTGCGCTCCTATGTGAGAAGCTTCAATGGTGCACTAGAAATAGTAGAGGACAAAGGCTCGATGCTAAGGAATCAAGGTTGTTGTAGCCAGTGATGATGATGGGCTTCATGAGCTTGCTCTTATATAGCCACCAGTCGTAGTCGGTTAGACCCAATTGGGAGATCGACCCAGTTGGACCAAAATGGCCAACTGGAGGTTAGGAAATAGGCCACCAACCACACGTTAGAACCATGGCACAGAATAGAGCAACTAACCTATGGTCTCCGTTCGGCCCAAAGCCGTCCAGGATCATCTAGGGCTCCAAACGGGCCCTGTAGCTCCAGAGTGGGCTGCCCCGAGAAATGCTCCATCTACCCTCAGTGTGGTCAGTCATGGGATGCCTTCCTACACGTGCATGTAGCCTAGTTAGTAGTGTGCCAACTCTATCTGAAGCCGTTCAGCCATCAGGCCACACATGGCCCCAGTGTCCAAACCAGGACCTACCAGATAACCGAGCTACTCAAATGCCTTCTCCTCATATGGGGGGCTTACAAGTAGAGTTAGCTGGTTCCCACGTAGTTACACAAGAGTGGAGCATTGATATCTAACAGTATTTGCTCCCAAAACCATTGTAGGATCCATTTCATGTCAAGGATGCATGGCAAGAAACCCTTTGAAACCAAGACCTGCAAAGAAGTTATCCACTTGTTCTAAAGAGTAACGAACACGTGGATCTCCATTGATCACATTGTCTATAATCCATTCTTTGACCTTCTTTATAAGCTGGATATCTGGAAGTCTAGACACCTTCTCAAGAAGGTATCTAGAATCCTCATAAAAGAGACACATCTCTTTTAGAATTCAACCTAATGTAAGAAAATAATACAACATCTGTGCTCAACAGATAACAGGATCTCATACGCAAGAGAGAAAACAAGATAGTATGAAGAATCAAAAATTTGATTACTATAGAACTGATACAATTGATGGTGTTGCCTCCCAGCCATGTGCTCTTGTGAAAGAAGCTTCGATGGTGTGCTGGAAACAGTAGAAGACGGAGGCTGAATGCTAAGGAATAAGGGTTGCTGTAGCTAGTGATGAAATGGGCTTCACAGGCTTGCTCTTATATAGCCACCAGTCGTAGTCAGTTAGGCTCAATTGGGTGGCTGACCCTGTCTACCCAAAACGGTCGACTGGGGGTTGGTCCCAAAATAGGCCACCGACCATACGATAGAACCGGTGCACAAAACAGAGCAACTAACCTATGGTTACCATTCGGCCCACAGCCATTCGGGATCATCTGAGGCTCCAAACGGGCCCCACAACTCGAGAGTGGGCTGCCCTGAGAAATGCTCCATCTACCCTTAGTGCGGTCAATCAAGGGATCCCTTCCCGTACTTGCATGTAGCCTAGTTGGTGGTGTGCCAACTCTATCTGAAGCCGTCCAGCCATCAGGCCACACATGGCCCCCATCTGGTGTCCAAACCAGGACCTACCGGATAACTGAGCTACTCAAATGCCTTCTCCTCATATGGGGGGGCTTACAAGTAGAGTTAGCTAGTTCCCACGTAGTTACATGAGAGTGGAGCATTGATATCTAACACCCCCCCTCAATGTCCACCTGCAAGTGAACTTACTTTTTCGGCCCAATGCCAAGTCGATGAAGATGCCTCTCCAGCAAGTCTCTTCCAAGAGCCTTCATGAAGATGTCCGCAGCATTCTCTGTAGTCGGACAGCACACTAAGTCGACCTCTCCATCCATGATCATCTCGCATACAAAGTGATATTGAATCTCAATGTGTTTTGTGCGAGTGTGGAACACCGGGTTCTTTGCAATCACCATGCAACTCTGATTGTCACATGATAACTATGTAGGCTTGTTCTGCACTACACCCATGTCCCCCAAAAATCCTCCTCAACCACACTGCTTCGCAAGAAGCAAAGCAAGTAGATTTGTACTCGGCCTCGGTAGAAGAAAGAGCAACTGTGGGTTGCTTCTTGCTGACCCATGACACAACTCCAGATCCAAGTAAGAAACAATACCCTGTCACTGATCTCCTGCTGTCCATGTCTCCTACCCAATCCGAGTCACAGAATCCAGTCAAGATGTTGCCCTTGGTATAGGTGATGCCATAATCAAGTGTGCCTTTGATGTATTTCAGCACCTGCATCCCTGCCCTCCAATGGTTCTCCCAGGGCTTATTGGAAAACCTGCTTAGTACACCAGTCGCAAAACTGATGTCCGGCCGTGTGTTGCATAGGTAAATCAAGCTCCCCACAAGCCTTCTGTACTTCGCTTCATCCACCAGTGGTGATGAATCCTCGTTTGAGAGCTTCGCATCAACCTCCATAGGGGTACCAATTGTTTTGCACTCAGCCATGCCAAATGCCTTCAGTATCTCTCCAGCATACTTCAGCTGTGAAATGAAGATCTGCTTCAACTTCAATCCCCAAACAAAAATGCATCAGTCCGAGATCTGTCATTTCAAACTCTCTTCCTAGCAAATGCTTCGTCTGTGAGATCTTCTCTTCATAGTTCCCTGTTATGACAAGGTCGTCCACATAAAGGACCACGATCATACACCTGCCTCCTTCTTTGAAGATATACAAATTTGCATCAGATGGGCTCCTTCTGAACCCGTTTTGCAGAAAGTAGGCATCAATTCGCTGGTACCATGCTCGTGGGGCCTGTTTCAGCCCGTAAAGTGCCTTCTTTAGTTTGCAAACTTTACCTTCTAAACCGGGGATCTCAAAACCTAGTGGTTGTTCCACGTATACCTCCTCCTTGAGATCTCCATTCAGAAAGGCGGATTTCACATCCATCTAAAACACAGGCCAACTTTCCTAGGTAGCTAAAGCCAAAACACTGTGAATTGTGGTTAGTCGAGCTGTGGGAGCAAAAGTATCTTGATAATCAAAACCATGTACCTGTGCACATCCTTTTGCAATGAGCCAAGCCTTGTACTTATCGAACGTGCCGTCGGACTTATACTTGGTCTTGTACACCCACTTGGTTTCGATTACCTTGCATTTTGGTGATCGATCCACAAGGTCCCAAGTGTTGTTCTTCATTATGGAGCCATACTCCGACTGCATAGCCTCGATCCACCTATCATCGCCCTGTGCCTCTTTAAGACACTTGGGTTCATAGCACGGATCACTTCTGTCATCAAAGGATAGTTGATCAAATGTTCCTGCACCCTTCTTTGCTCCTCTAATTTCTTGGACCAGTGATGTTTAGATGGTTCCTCCTCAATGGCTAGAGGTTCTCTGCCATCCAAAAGCTGCTTTACCCACTTCGAGAATGGCCATTGCCATTGTGGTTCTGCAGGCTCTTCTTCATCTTCTTTGTCTTGAATCCTCCCAAACACCGTTGGGGGAGTTCGGTCTGCTATTGGTGGCGGTACTAGATGGAGATCCTGGTCCTGGTTGTCTGGAAAGAAAGCATCCTCCTCCAATTGATGCAGCTGTTCTGAGAAGACCACATCGCGACTTACAATTACCTTCTTGGTAATAGGGTTATAGAGATGGTAACTCTTCGCCTCTTCACTGTAGCCCAAGAAAATACACTTCCACCTCTTTGGTTCCCATTTGGTCCCGGTAGCATCAGGGACATGCACAAAACAGTCACATCCAAAAACTCTGAAATGTGCAGCTAAAGGTTTCTTACCAGAAAAGGCTTATAGTGGAGTCATCCTGTTCACAGCCTTCGTGTAGCTACGATTGAGCATGTAAACTGTAGTGTTACATGCTTCAGCCCAGAAAGTCTGTGGCAAATCTTTCCCTTTCATCATACTCCAGCCCATTTCGCAAATGATGTGCATCTTGCATTCTGCTACTCCATTTTGCTGTGATGTATGTGGCGGGGGTTTCTGCCTCTTGATTCCGTGATGTTTGCAGTAACTTTCGGATTCAGTCGATGTGAACTCTCCACCTCTGTTTGATCTCAGCTTCTTCACCTTCCTCCCCGATTCTTTCTCGACCATTACATGCCATTCCTTGAACCTGTGGGGGTCACTGCGCCTTTACCCCGATTATGTACAATACTCAAACACATATATAAATGAATGAAAAAGAAGATTAGGGTGGTTCTACACCCACCAAAACTTGTGTGGCTCTCTCTATTTCTCTCTCTCCCTCTTCCGTTCTTGCTTCCGTTGAGAGCACTCTCAACTGGTATCAGAGCCCGGGTGATCTAGCTGAGCATGCATGAATGCTTAAAGCTCAGTAGCTCTGTGGGAGGAAGGAGAAGCTCTGTGGGAAGCTTTGTGGGTGACTTTACTTGCATCCGAGTGTGTAGAGACCTTGGAGGAACCTTTGGAAAAGTCACTTATGATTTCTTAGGCATACCTTATGCAGATCACTTTGGTTGTAGTTTGAGTAGTGTGTGCTCATTTGTGGTGTGCATTGGGTTGCAGTGGATGATTTATAGGCCATTTGGATGCATTACGGTCCTTATTGGATGCACTGATAGGCCCAAATTGCCTTGTGGGATGCTATTTTTATGGACGCTTTGCACATGGATGCTATTTTATGCTGAGGGATAGCTTTGACATATTGCAAGTGATGCACTGATAGTGCTATGCTCTCTTGGATGGGATATTATTAATGCATATGCCAATGGACGGTGTTTATGCTTGAGTCATTTAGCACTTATTGGCATTTTGGATTGCCATTGCAGTTGGCATTTTCTTTTGGGCTAGATTTGCTCATATGGATGCATAGTATATGCACATGAGTCAGATGCTTTGAGGCATGAGTTTTGGTGATATTTCACTCTATTGTGGCATACACATTTGGGTGGACCTGGTATTTGGTGTGATTCTCTCTTGTAGGCACTAGCATTTGGGATTTTTGCTTCATTTGCATCATGGCATCCTCTTCCATGTCTGAAAAGGAGTTTTTTAGCATTAAAAAGTTTGATGGGATAAACTTTTCTTTGTGGAAAGAACAAATAAGGGATGTGCTTATTCAAAAGAAGCAGATTAAACCCTTGGCAGGGATTGAAGCTAAGCCTACAAATATGTCTGAGGATGATTGGAATGAGTTGGATGCATTAGCAAAATCTACTATTAGACTTCATCTTGCAGAGTCAATTTATTTCACACTAGTAAATGAGAAAACTACGGAAGATTTGTGGAAGAAAGTGTGTGCCACTTATGAAAAGGAAACTGCCTCTAATAAAGTTTACCTCATGAAGAGGTTGTTTGAGCTGTAGATGAAGGAAGGGGTCTCCATTGCTTCTCACTTAAATGAATTCAATATTATTTTCAGCCAGCTTCACGCTCAGAAGATGAATTTTGATGCAGAGACTAAGGCAATATTTCTCTTATGTTCATTGCCATCCTCATGGGATACCTTCCGTACAGCTGTCAATAACTCTGCACCTGGTGGAGTACTGAAATTTGATGATGTTGTGGGTAGCTTGTTGGCGAAGGAGATTAGACAGAATTCTATGGACGGCAACAAGCAGGATGCAGCCTTAAATGTGCAAAGGGGTAGATCACAGTTCAGGGGGAAGTCCCAAGAAAGAGGGAAGTCTCGTAGCAAATCCAGGGCACGGAACATTGAGTGTTACCACTGTGGCAAGAAGGGCCATATGAAAAAGGATTGCTACAAGCTGAAAAGAGAGCAAAAGGATAAGGAAAAGAATGCAAATTGGGGTGCAAATCAAAAGGAAGAGAGTCCAAGGGAGGACAAAGGAAAAGTGAAGATTGAGGAGATCAATGCAGTCACACATGATAGTGATAATGACATTCTCTTCATGTCTAGTTTATTTGCAGAGTTGCTTATCACTTCAGATGATGCATATTCCCACGATTGGATTTTGGATTCTGGTGCTTCATTCCATGTTACTCCCCATAGGGAATGGTTCTCCACTTATAACAGTGGAAAGACAGGTTGTGTGCATCTTGGAAATGACTATGCATGTGACATAGTGGAAGTAGGTGACATAAATTTTTCTTTTGCAAATGGGTCTGCATTTATTTTGAAACATGTGAGACATGTGCCTAAGTTGACCAAGAGTCTTATTTCAGTGGGTCAGCTAGATGATGCTAGTTTTCACACCACTTTTGGCTTTCAAAGTTGGAAAATTCAGAAGGGCTCTATGCTTTTGGCCAAGGGTGCTAAGTGTGGGACTTTGTATCCTTTACATGTATCAGGGATATTTGATCATGTTGTTGCAGTAACCGAGCAGCCAAGCACTTCTTTGTGGCATTGCAGGTTGGGGCACATGAGCCAGAATGGAATGAAACTCTTGTGCCATTTGGGTTGTGTACCGCATTTGAGTTTCTCTGATTTTGAATTTTGTGAGCACTGTCTCTATGGGAAGCAGACTAAATCAGCCCATAAAAGAAGGGGAAAGAAAGAGTTTGAAAAGCTTGATTTGGTGCATTCAGACGTATGTGGTCCCATGCCTACACGGTCATTAGGTGGGGCTGAATACTATGTGACATTCATTGATGATGCAAGTAGGAAAGTGTGGGCTTATGCTATAGCTCGGAAGAGTGATGTGTTCCAGGTATTTTAGAAATGGCTGGCCTTGGTTGCGAATCAATCAGGTAGAACGCTTAAATGCCTACAGATTGACAATGGTGGAGAGTATCTCTCTCATGACTTTTAGCATTTCTGTGATACACATGGGATTAAGAGGGAGCTCACATCCCCTCATACTCCAGAGCAAAATCCAGTTGCAGAAAAGATGAACCGTACCATTCAAGAAAGGTTGCAATGCATGCTTTCCAATGCAAGTCTTTCTGGTGGTTTTTGGGCTGAGGCAATGAAGATTGTAGTGCATGTGATCAATAGATCACCTAATAAGAGTTTGGATGGTGGTATTCCTGAAGAGGCATGGAGTGGCAAGAAGCCCTTTTACTCTCATTTGCATATATTTGGGTGTGAGGCATATGCACATGTGCCAAAAGAGCTTTGAAAGAAGCTAGATCCTAAGTCTAGGAAATGCATCTTTCTAGGTTATGGTGAAAGTGGAGAGATGGGCTATTATCTCTGGGATCCAGAAGCAAAGAAGATCATATGCAGCCATGATGTAGTCTTCAATGAGAAGAAGATGCATAAGGCACCCATGAGGGATGTGGAAATGAGGAGAATCACTTTCCAGGATGTAAATCCACCTGCATATGTTGATAGACAGCAAGCTGTCCATGCACCAAATGTGCAAGAAATGGTACCACCAAGTACTCCCATAGGTATACAATCAAGGGTAGATGATGGATCATCTATTGGTGGAAATGATGAGCCAAATGTGGCTGATATGCAGGTGGGACAGCAAGTTGAAATGCCCTTGAGAAGATCATCTAGAGTGTCTAGACTGCCTGATAGGTTTGTTCCAGGGATAGATTATGTGATGCTTACTGATTGTGGGGAGCCTTCTTGCTACAAAGAGGCTATGATGCACGAGGATCAATGCAAGTGGGAGTATGCTATGCAATCAGAGATGAGTTCACTTATGAAGAATAAGACTTGGGACTTGGTTTCTTTGCCACATGGAAAGAAAGCATTGCCATGTAAATGGGTCTAAAAAATGAAGGTCACAGGTGATGATGTGCCTAGGTACAAGGCCCGTTTGGTTGCTAAAGGGTTCAAGCAAGAGAAGGGTGTGGACTTTGATGAGATATTCTCTCCAGTTGTGAAGAAGATCACACTTAGATGCATGCTTGGACTAGTGGCATCAGAGGATATGGAGCTTATGCAAATGGATGTCAAGACAGCTTTCTTGCATGGGGATTTGCATGAGGAAATTTACATGGTGCAGCCGGAAGGCTTTGAAGAAAAGGGCAAAGAGCATTTAGTTTGCAAGCTGAAGAAGAGTCTCTATGGTCTTAAGCAAGTGCCTAGAGAATGGTATCAAAAGTTTGATGCTTTCATTCAGTCCCAGGGTTTTAGAAGGAGTGTGAAATTGATCACTACCTCTACACTAAAAGGGCTAAGGATAATAGCCTAATAACCTTGGCACTATATGTGGATGATATGCTATTGGCTAGCAAGAATACTTATGAGCTAGATGCATTAAAGGCCAAGTTGCATGAGGCCTTTGACATGAAGGATTTGGGACTTGCAGGTCATATTCTTAGTATGCGCATCACGCGTGATCAGAGTAGGAAACTCCTTTGGATTTCATAGAAGGAGTATGTTACAAAAGTATTGCAGCATTTCAATATGGAGGGGGGGAAGGCAGTGAGTACTCCATTGCCTCCATATGTGAAACTGAGTCATACATATAGTCCCAAATCAGATGAGGAGAGGGCCATGATGGCCAAGGTTCCTTATGCATCAGCAGTTGGGAGTCTTATGTATGTTATGATAGCTACTAGACTAGACATTGCATTTGCAGTGGAAGTTGTTAGCCGGTATATGGCTAATCCAGGAAAGAGGCATTGGGAGGCAATTAAGTGCATCATGAGGTACATGAAGGGTACCAAGGAGATGTGCATCTACTTTGGTAGAGGATACATGCATGTACTTGGGTACATAGATTCAGACTATGCAGGGCATGTGGATAGTAGGAGATCCACTTCTGGTTATGTGTTCACCTTTGCAGGTGGTGCAGTGTCGTGGATGTCTCACACATAGAAGTGAGTTGCTTTGTCTACCACAGAGGCTGAGTATGTTGTAGCCACAGAGGGTTGCAAGGAGGCTATATAGCTTGATCGGCTAGTGTGAGATTTGGGGATTCATACAGGTGTACCGACATTGTATAGTGATTCCATGAGTGCTATTCAGCTCGCACAGAATCCGGTCTTTCATGCAAAGACCAAATACATTGAGATCAGGTACCATTTCATCAGGAAGGTACTTGAGGACAAGCGCATAGAGCTTGTCAAGGTTCATACAGATGATAACCCTGCAGATATGCTGACGAAGAGTCTATCTAGTCAGCAGTTTGAGTATTGTCATGTATTGATGGGCATTGGATAGTATGCTCACTGGTTGTTCTCCCTTAAAGGCACATTGTCCTTTAAGTGGGAGGTTGAGGGGGTTAAAGGTCATTGTGCCTTTACCCCAGTTATGTACAATACTCAAACACATATATAAATGAATGAAAAAGAAGATTAGGGTGGTTCTGCACCCACCAAAACTTGTGTGGCTCTCTCTATTTCTCTCTCTCCCTCTTCTGTTCTTGCTTCCGTTGAGAGCACTCTTAGAACCTACTGAAAGCCTCGTCTTTCATCTTCAGGAAGTATATCCATATCCTTCTATTGTAGTCATTGATCAGCATCATGAAGTAGAAGGAACCACCCAAAGCTTCTGTCTCCATCTTTCCGCAGAGGTCCGTGTGAATGAGCTCTAGAGGAGCCTTTGCCCTGCTGGCCTCTTTAGGAAAGGGCTGCTGATGCTGCTTGCCCATCATGCAAGCTTCACATACATCGGTCCGTGTGAATGAGCTCTAGAGGAGCCTTTGAGACTACCTTTGAAGTAGTCATATGGTGGCAGCTGAGCGAGCGAGCTGCGATCTAAACACAGATGCACAACCTCAACAAAGTGAGTAACTTGTATGCAGCAGCCAGCTCGCATATTCTTGGAGCCTTCTTATTAAAATCCCATTCCAGAGAAGCTTGGAGTCAAGAATCCAATTGGATCGAGTATGTATCTATAGCTACAGACAAGGGGAAAGAATGGCTGGGGAGGAGGGACATAGTGATAGTGTGTGAATTAGAGTGTTATCGAGCTGAGTCATGTGAATTAGAGTGCGAGGAGTCGTCCTATGAAGAGTGTGATCTAGCTAAGAGCGAGGAGCTATTGTGTGAAGAGCCATCTGCAAAGCCTTTGCCAATCGTCCAAAGAGTTCTTGCAGCTGGAAAAGCCGAAGCTCCACTACAGAGGAAGGGCAGAAGGGGGAACAACTCAAAGCTAGTAGAGTGAAAAAGCTTTCATATGCTACCCTAACTTGCTTCATCAATGTTCTTGGTCTTAGAAATGCTAGCGTATGAAGGTGCTGTAGCAGATGAAAGTTAGATGCAATGATTCAAGAAATCTAGGCGTGATCAGAAAAGACTCAAAGCAGCAACGTAAAGTCTCTCCATTCGTCTGATGAGACAAAAGACTCAAAGCAGCAGTGTAAAGTCTCTCAACATAGGGTAGAGAGAAGTGCATTCAGCACAACTCTTTTGTATCTCCACAGCACCCAACCATCACGCATCTACTTGCTTAGTAAACTAGCCAATAAATCGAGGAGAGGATTGAACTCACCTGAAGGTTTGCATAGAACATTGGCGTAGCACGCACCTTTTATCCCAAATGCTTCAACATGCAAGACACGTAGTAAACGATGAAGCTCCCCTACAAGCCAAGAAAAGAGCCATGAAGAAAACACGTATGTAAAAGGGAACCAAAGAATACACTCATGAAGTAAAGGCAAGCACCTGGATACAAAGACGTGAGGATGATCGTGCACTTCGACAACTTCCTTGAGCATGTGAAAGGTTGAATCGTGGAGAGACGAGTATCCTGAGTCGAATGAGGGAGAGGCAGTAGCATGCAACAAGCACAAGCTCATAGATGAGGCACCCTCAGCTCGATGCTGAAAGAATGGTCATATGGAGGAGACGCCACAAGGTTAAATCCAAGGCCATGAACTAACGGTTGCATCAGAGAGGGAAGAGCCATGAATGCCCAAGGTGACTAAACATTATAGTATGGTAGAGTCCTGCCATCCGCTGTCAACCTTATTGAATGTGAACTTTGCATGAAATTCCTAATTCCTATTATGACAAGGATTCTCGTCGTCTAGAAGCACTTGCATCCTATTCCTAATTGTGTTTACAAAATTCCTAAAGGATCAAGAGGTAGGGTGATTGAACAGTTTGGGTGGGAGAGCAAGGCGAGGCAAGTTCAATTAGTCGAAGCGAGAAGCCCAATTAAACTAGGCTTATGTACCTAATTATTAATCTCCCTCGCCTCTCCTCCCATGCTCCCTCCTCCATTCCTCCCCCTCGCCTCTCATCCCACTCAACGCCACTACTGAGACATCCCCTCTCTTGCTTTGCTCTCCCTACTTCTCTCACTCCTCTCTGCTTTTCTCTCCTTGCTCTCTCCCTTTCCTTCTATATAGTTTCTCGAGATGGGAGTTTCCTGACCCACGAAGCTTGTGGAAACACACATAATTTTTTCCATAACCTATGCTCGCGCCAATTAATAACGTCATCGAGGGTACCTACTAAGTTGCACTATTCATCCCAAGGATTAACTAATGCTAAGATAAGAATAACCAATCTAGTCATGGTGCAATCCAATTTCCAAAGAATGAGTACTAACTAGAATGATTACATCCCCTAGGAAAATACGAAGGCTCCTAAGGCTAAAGGTGGCTTGGGTCTAGTGTATGTTGATTTATATAGTACACCTCCCTTGTCAAAATGGTTTCCCATACCAATTACTCTCAATCAGGACGCGCACATCATTGGCCTCTTCAAGATGTAGCAAGTAAGGCATCAACTCTCCTAGTAGAATGTTATCTTCATTGTCTTGCACATTAAGCATAAGAGGAAATATGCAATTTGATGGAGGATTGATACAAGAGTTATATGGAAAGTCATCAATAAGTATTGTCCTCCTAGCATCACATCCAAATGCCTTTGATATTTTTGCTAAGGGTTTGAACATAGCCTCAAGACCAACCTTGTCAGGCCTATTTATCCTCCTCTTACTATAAGAGCAACATCCCTGCCACCGCTGAGCCCATATCACAAAGAAAGGGAGGCTTTCCTTTGCATATATTTGAAGATTTTTTACCATTTCAATGACATTATGCTCCATTGATGTTGACCAAATACCTACATTAAATTTTTGTAGCAAGGTCCGTAGAAATTCAATGCAGTCGGGTCAAAAAACCATATAACTATTGTGGCCATACATAACAGATGTGTGTATTGGTGACTTGAACAAGCAACATGTTAATAGTAAGCCATTCAATTCCAATATCAGTGTCATCCTTGGATTATCCCAAGAAGATGGAATTGGATGGATTACATCTGGACTTTTCGCAAAGTTGCTACACCTTGACTCCTCCAAGCTCCCTTGTGCTCTGTGTTCAATTATGTTTGGCACATCATCAAGATCTAATTTTACCTCATATTCTCTAGCTCTTGATACCACTTCCAAAAGTGTATTGCTATTGATGTTGCTTGCAATTATCCACAATTTTGATGGCATGTTTTCTCGTCTAGTTGTTGTCTCTACTTTCTTTGAAGCATCACTGATTCCAACATCACCAAGATCTAAGTTGACCTCAGACTCACTAGCTCTCAACACCACTTCCAAAAATATATTCCAATGAGGTTGCTTGTAGTTGTCCCCATGGATGATTTTCCCCTATTAGTTTCATTAAGAAGCGAAATTTTTATATTGGTGTCAAAAGTTTGTATGCCCTAATAAAAATTCTTTTTTGAAAAATTTGCCAAGATTTGAAATCTTTATGAGAAAAATTTTAAAGTTTTGCCAAGATTTACAACTTTTTCTTTAAATTTCAAAAGAAAATATACAAAATTGTAATATGTTCTAAAAATATTGTGAAACTAAAATAACTAGCTCGATATACTTTTGCCAAGTTTTTATATTAATATATACGTATAGCTTCGATAAAAACATCCCTAGTTGTCCCCATTTCTAGTGTCACGTTCTCTTGTGTATTAATTATCTCTTTCTCCTTTCTTCCATTATTCATTCCAACATCCTTATTGAACTCAAAATTGCTTTCTCTTGATACCACTTCCAACAATGTACACATTTTTGGTATTATGTTTTGATTTGTAGTATTTGTCCCTCTATCCTTCCTTGCATCAATAATTATTGTGGAGTATAATTCCAAGAAATTCATCCATTATATACAATGTAATTGTCATGGCATTCTCCCTCTAAGAATATGGAGAATGGCACTAGTGCCATTCTCCCTATGAGGTAAAGGAGAATGTCATTTCTGACATAGAGAGCTGTACAAAGTACTATACCCTATCATCACATCATGAGGTTCTCAATGAAGCACTTAAAATATTTAAAAAAATGCATTACAAGTAACGTTTCTCTTCTTCTCCACAACCTCATATGAAGTGGTAGAGAAAATGCACTAGTACCATTTTAGTTTAAGTGGATGACAATAACATCATCCCTTAATGAGATTATTGTGAATTTCTTAAAAAAATCATCAGAGAATGGCACTAGTGCCACTCTCCAAATTTTGATAGATTTGTGGAAATAGCTGCAATTCAAACACTTTGGAAAACTAAAAATTACAATGCATTGGGTTCATATCACATGAAACCAATATCAATTAAAAAGTGGCAGTGTTATATTATTGAAATGGTCACTACTACTATTTTTGAACTAGGATTAATATGCCATAAATCCCTTTATAAATCATCCAGAGACATAACAAGTGGAATATTAGCAATATCTTCGACAGCTATAGGAAGCAAGGGTCCCATTGGCTCACCATCATCATCTGAATCACGTGGTGGTGGCGAAGTGGCACGTGTTTGCAGTGCATTTTTGATTCCGGACCAAAATCTGATCTTTGGATCATTTGTTAACAGATAAGAACAAATGGAATCAACTTGTATGGCTTGTGCTTTTTGTCAACACCAAGGACACCACTCTTCTTTCAGAGGATAACACATGCCTTGTCACAACTCATTTGGTGAAGAGGTTTGTTGAGAGACCACGCTCAACATCATGTGATTACATGTGCATAGCACTAACACATATAGAGTGCTACAAAGGAAAGGGTTAGATCCCCTAACCCTAAATGGGTTTGTATATATTCTATATTTTCAACTAAATCTAGTGTATAGTTAGTCCTTTGTGGTGTGCTCTCTAGCTCTGCCCTCTCTCCTCATCTCCACTCTTCTCCTCTCCCCTCTTCATATTTTGTCATGGTATCAAAGCTCCCTTGCCTTTCGCTGATGCATTGTGATCCTTGAGAGTGTGAGAGATTGAGCGAATGAGAGTTCTCTTGAGTGTTCTCCAATAGACTCCACTTCCGATGATCTTCATCCATTCTTTGAAAGAAAATTTCTGTCATTTTAGAGAGAAATGTTTTGTCCACTTGAAAGTTCCGTTCATTGAGAGTTATTCATTCTTCTTCTTCGAAAGTTTTTGGGAGAGAACGTTGTGACCATTTTGGAGTCTATTGTGTAAGAAATTTCTTTCATTTTCTCAAGATTCCAAGAGAAATCTCGTGACCCTATTCTGGGAGAAGAAAGATGTTTTTTTTAAGAGAGAGTGAGAGGCAGAGTGACTCAAGCACTCAGAAGCGAGCTCCTACAAAATTTGTGGGTCGTGGTCCTCCATCAACGAGCACTATGAGGCCCAACAGCCTCTCCAAAGCACTCATTGTCGACTTTGCAATCACGGCCGAATCTCCATAGTAGCTCAGACTCTAGCGCCAGAGCTTCCATCACCACTACGGGCTATGGGCCAGCGACACGTCCAAAGCACCGTCAACACGTCCAACATCCACAAGCTATCTACATGCGTGGCTCCAACAACAAGGCGACGGCAAACGGTCTTCAAACGGTCTCATCAACCCTCACGACCAGCCGCTCTAGCAACCAACGTCAACTTAGAGTTAGAGCAACCAACGTCAACTTAGAGTCCCAGTGCCTCCAGTAGCAAACAGACCTTCACGATGGCTCACAGCGCCTCTGTACCACCATAACGACTCCAGTCATAAGCCTCCAGCCATTTTCATCGCCATCAGCAGTGTCAAAGAGCGAGAAGGTCGCAGGAGGAAGAATAGCAAAGCACAGGTTGTAGGGATAAGAACAATGGGCGACAACATATTGTTGTGAAGCTGACCCATGTGTGCCAATCTTGCCAATCCGAAAAGTAAAGGCTTGCAACAATCTTCCAGCTAGCAGTAGTCATCAGTTTTGCGAGTTGCGATCGTCGGTTAGAACTTGCGAGTGTAACTCCAGAGTGCAAGCCAGCACGATTGCAAGCTTCCTACACTAGTATCGGGTGGCCACCTAGCACCGAGTGGCCATCTAGCACCGGCACACCAACTGAGCGACTCTTCTCCACGCCTTGCAACAGCAGCCTCTCCATCATAAGATAGCTCCATGCAAGCAACGCCTCAACGCACTCCCACGGACTCCTTCGACGAGACGACGGACCTCAAACGCTTCCCCCAAATAGCACGCCTGCAACTGCTCCAAGCAGCGCCTCTGCACCACCACTAGACGCTACCTCTCCTTTGTATTCTTCATAGGACCGCCGATGACGATATTCGAAGATATCATCCAGCATCTATAATATTCCATCGAGCCACGTTATCGTCAGGTGCTCCCTTATCCCACTAGGTGTGGTGAACCGCTTGACACGTGGCACCATAGAATTATACCACGTGTCCTTGCAATCCTATCTGCCACGTCAGTTCCAACTGACACGTCATCAGATAGCCACCAGGTAGGTCCAGTCACAAGTGCCATGTCAGCACTCCACCCTAGCACTCAAAGTCAAAGTCCAGGTCAGCATCCACATCATCTACCACAACAGCATCCACTTCATCTCCTAGGTCAGCATCCACATCATCTACCACAACAGCATCCACATCACCATGCCATGTCATAGTTGACTAGTCAAACCCTAGTTAGTTATGTCAACCTGACCCTGGGTTAATTCAGTTAGTGCCACTTTAGCTATCCAATTCAGTACTGCCCCCTGCAAGCACAGTCCCCTGCCAGGCACACTGTGTACACATTGCATGTGACCACTCCTGCCACCTCAACACAGGGATCCATGGGCATAGTCTCTGCTACGCGCACAGTCACTGCATGTGACCCATGACACATTTTCAATCCTTTTGCCCCTCCACCTAGATCAAGCCGTATCTCTTGATCCAAGAAGAATTTGAGAGCACTCCAAAAAGAAAAATCGCTCGATTTTTTGTGTTCTATGCACTTGTTACATCACACGCACATTTTAGTACAAGTATCACCCTGTATCACTCACTTTTGAGCCTCGCAAACAAATCCACTTCCTACACGCACATCAGCCTCTACATCGACACATCTGACCCAGCACATAAAAAGAACCAAAGAAAAAGAAATTATTTGATGTTCTTTTCATTGATCGATGGTTGGTCTAGATCTAGATCAGAGTAGACTAGATCGCCATAGTGGAGACGCTTTGAATTTCTCCAAATTGCCAATCTAAGCCATGCCTAAAATTCCCGACTAGTTCCTACTTGGAGTCAGTCCCTACGCCCACATATGGTTTCACATCATCACATTACCTGAAACCTGACATTTATCAGTTTAGTGAGCAAACTTCAGAGTGTTGAGAGCATTGCCGATTGATCAGTGGGTAGATAGCACATGATTTGATTTTACACATGCATGCCATCATTGTAAAGCCTATTTGGCTATTTCATGGCATTGTGCACATCATTTTGAGCCTTGTAAAGCCTCTTGGCTATTCCTGGCATCATTTGCCACAAGCCTTATAATTTAAATTGGATTATATATTGCAGTTCTATCTTCATTAATAGTTCATATTTCACTTGCCACAGTTAGTGTTTTGCAGTTGATTTAGACAATGATTTTCATGGCACTTTGAGTACATTTCTTGCACCATGTCTACATCTAGCAACCTCAATCTAGAGGCATCTACTAAGCTAGACAACTCCAATTATGGCACATGGAAATACCGAATGGAGACCATTCTTGTACTTCAGGATAAATGGGAGTATGTCGATGGATCTACATCTAGACCATTGGACGATCTAGCCCCAGCAGTAGCTCTACACCACCTGTTGTCACAGCACTAGCAGTGGGATCGACAGTGGGATCTCCAGCTAAACCAACAGTTTCCACACCTGTAGCAAATCCTGTAGCAATGGGATCGATAGTGGGATCTCCAGCTAAACCAACAGTTTCCACACCTATAGCAGAATGGGACAAGAAAGATAAGTATGCATATCATCTGATGAAGCAGAATGTGCAAGATGTCATGCTAGGACAATCCAACACCGTCAAGACATCAAAAGAAGCATGGGATATGTTCGTAGCTCTCTACGAGTCCAAGAACACTTCCAGGATTCTCACACTGAGAAACTAGATCAACCCCAGAGTTTTCGCAACAATAGTGAAATTGGTCATGCTTACGTACTTAGGATTAAAGATTATAACAATCAACTCACAGCATAACAAGAGAGACTATGAATCCAGTAGAAATGGTTATTTAGTGTGTTGGAGATTTTCGATAGCATGCAACTTCATTATATGCTAAACGTTCTCTTTCTCCCTTGATAGTAATATCCTGAAGGCATAAAATCATGGTTTAAAAACTTGATTCAATTAGTCAGTGTCCCTTGCATTGTGGAATTTTTAGAAAGAACTTTTACATGGGTATAAATGAACAAAATGTATAATAAACCACATTGTTTCACTTTTGTAGACTCAGTATTGATCTTGTAATCTATTTTGTCATGAATGTGAATATTGGTCAATTTCATTGAGCTTTTATTTTTGTTTTCTTTATTTGCACTTTTATATAGTCATTTTTCAAATTTAATGCTTTTAAGGCTAACAATCTTTTGTTACGTGTGAAGAGACTTTCAAAACAACTTTTTCTCCCAGATGAGTTTTGGATTATCTCCAAGTTTTTGAGGCCGCACATTTTGGTATAGATTTGTGACCTCTTAGTTATATGCTCTTCTTTGGGTTGGTTGCACATCTAAGATAAAGGAGCATGACTAATGCTTTGTGAAAATGTCTCTCAAGCTATATTGGAAATCTACTTTGCAACCAGGCCAATATTCCACTATAGATTTGTGACCTCTTAGTTATATGCTCTTCTTTGGGTTGGTTGCACATCTAAGATAAAGGAGCATGACTAATGCTTTCTGAAAATGTCTCTCAAGCTATATTGGAAATCTACTTTACAACCAGGCCAATATTCCACAAACTTTAAGCTTATGTGTTCACTTTAATGGTTCTATCATATGTGTTACATTAAGCATATGTGTTCACGTTAATGGTTCTATCATATGTGTTACATTAAGCATTCCTTACATTCAATTGGCTATAGGATTCTCAGTCAATAATTGTGATGAAAACATAATCAAGAGCTAGCTAAATTGTGTTTAAGTAGCTAGATCAATGCCATTGCACCTATCCATTCTCAATAGAATGTCTACTTAAGAGTGCAAGATTTAATGTCTTCCCTCCATACAAAAAACATGTTCGAATTCTATTTGTCATCATAGCTAAATTTTCCTCATATAAATTGAATGCATCCGATGACTTTAAAATGTAAAAGGAGATCATCGAACTCAAGTCCTTTGTAATGCTAGTAGTCTGAAAATTGTTTATCTTCCGTACTTACAAAATCTCATCTTGTAAATGTTGTTTTAGGGATTGGAGGCTACTTATACTTGTATGAATAGCTCTGATGAGTGGACATGATTATAGGATGATAACTAGTAAAAATCTCTACCTTCTATTCTTTTGAGTTTTGAGATTTACTCTTACATCATTGGGAGTTGTGCATTAGTTGATTTTGATTGCCCAACTTGGCAGTTGTGCATTGGTTGATTTCAATTGCCCACTATGATTTTTCTTCAACTATTCTTGTGATACCTCACAAAGCTCTTAGTATTATTGTTAGGTATCAGTAAGGCTTGCCTTCAATGGATACCATATGCTTGCATGTGCTCTGTGCTACATTTCTTTCCAGGATTTAGAAACTTGAATTTCACATTGGACTCAAGTCTTGAATTTTGGACTCGTCTTGTTCACTGTGAAGCTTGTGCATATGATGCTAAAGGAGAGGTTGCATGTCTTGGGTATACTAGGATGTATTCTTTATGTGATTGACCAATATTGTCTATTATGCTTCTCTAAACTATGAAATAGAATCAGTAAAGGAAGCCTGGACACTTATGTCTAAACCTAGTATGCTTTGTTAGACTATATATGGGTAGTTCAAACATTGATAAAAGGAGACAAAAATCAATCTGAAATGTGCTTTTGTGTGTTTTTTTTTTAATGAGGGTGTTTCTCATCAACTTTGGACATGTTTTTCTTGCCAAAAGTCTACTCTTCTGGGTGCAATGATTACTACCTATTGACTTTTTTGGATGCAATAATTCATGCCTACCTTCATGCATGTTTTAGAGTCAAGTCATCTAGCATATCTAACTCATGCTATCGCAGGTTAGGCCTACTGATCCAAAAGTGTTGTGGTGCATGTAGTGTAGGAGCCTAGAAAGAGACATGGAGGCATATGGTCATGCCACACAACACGTGAAAGATGAGGCCTCATGATAGTAGATACTAAGCTATCAAGTATGAGACTAATTTTTATCTTGTTCCCCAAAGGTCCATATGGCTATGCCAAAGAGCCATGTTGGTAGATACATATGCTATCAAAGTATAGAACTGGTTTTTTCTTCTCTCCCAAATGCCCTATATGGCTATGACAAATGTGCTTACCTTATTGATGCCCAAAATTTACTAGAACTACATAGGGAAATCCACTGAGATGTTGATGACAAACATAGAAGAAGGAGAAATGATTCTTCTATCTACTGTAGAGGCAAGGACAAATGTTTTGTCTAGGTATATCCAAGTATAAAGATCAAAGGAAGCATTATCACAGGCAACATTGTGTGGTTATCAGAAGTTGATCTCAGGCTTGTATCAATAAGTAAATTATAAAAACTAAGTAGCAGCATGTGTTTGTAGCTGCATAGTGGGTAGGGAGCACATTCAGGACCATTTGTCCATGACTTATTAGACTATGAATCTAGCTCTCTTTTTGTTGTGAATTGCTAAGTGGCAGCTTTCATTCAAGAAGGTTTACATAAATGGAGCATATGGTCTTCAAAAACAAAGTGGATTTTCATGTCTTGAAGATTAAAATTAATTTAATATGACCCTGGTCCCTATCTTGTTTGTTATGAATATCAGTTCCATATTAATGAGGAAGCCTAAAATATGGAGTCAAAATTTGCCTCAATGTCCTGCTCAATGGCTCTATCTAAGACTATATTTTCTCTCTCTTGAGGTTTGTGAATATACTTTGCCCATTACAAGTAAACTAGTATTGCCACCTTGTTGAATGGGGCTGATAGACAATGAGAAACATTCTATTTGTATAGTTGACTTTTTGAAAACTATTTCGTTCTATCTGGCGCATATTGTGCAGTTGGCTCTTACTTACCCTTTGCCATGTATGGGTCAACTTGTAAATCTTATGCCTCTAAAATCTCTTATATATTTCAGTCCGAGATACTATGAGACTACCATTTGAGATGAATTTCAATGGAAATTCGGTATGTTAAAAGCGTTTATTTGTCAATTTTGTGCATTTTGCTAGATTTCTTGCAACCAAATATGAGGACAATATGTCTTAGAAAATAATTTCAACAAGCCTCCTTCAAGACTCATGCGAGGCATTATAGCTTTGATTGCTATCTAAGGTGGGCAAGTATAGCTTTAATGCTACTTAGAAGAGTCTTTCATGTCACTTGAGAGTCTACTCTTAAGTGAGCGGTGTAGAGGTTGAATGCTAACGTGTATATTACAAGGTTACCTTGCAAAGATAAGGTCAAAATATTTTGAGGCAAAGCAAGGTCTAAACTAGTGAAAAAAATCCACCACTAAAGTGACATTTTTGAGGTAAGATGAACTTAGTTGTCGTGACTAGAAGCTTGGAGTTTAGACTAGGACTACTACAGTGGATAATATTTAAGTCCTTTGAGAGGGTATTTTTGACAAATTAGAGCTATTTTAAAAGTGGGTTATTAAACTTGAACCCTCATACATAGAGTTAGATTATAGAATCTAAATATAGTAGAGCTTCTTTCACAAGTGTTCAATGTATGATGGCTTGCTATAAGTGGAGATTTTGAAGTGATTTCCTTGATGTAGTCCTTATAGTGGCTAGCCTAGGACTTGTATCCTAACTATCAAGCATTCTATCTTTTATAAGTGTTAGTTTGGGGCATTGGTCTTGGGGATGGTGTTGGGTACTTTGTTATGATGAGGGGTTGGTAAGTTGTAAGCTTTCGAGTGCACGGGGCTTGTTTGATATATAATATATTTTTGAGTTTTTTAGATCATTGTCTATTATAAATTGTAACTTATATTGAATGCATAGATTCCTACTCATCATGGTCATCCAAGTAAGGCATTAAAATTGATACGATATCTATAGAGAGTTGTTGGGAATCATCCAAGGTGAGACTATGAAGAGCGTGTCAAAATCAATTTCACTCTTCTAAGTTCTCAAGTTTGCAAAACTTTAGTCTTGCCTTTTACATGTGTTAATGGAAAATAACAACACATTAAATTTCACTACTCAAGGGAGATAGAGGAGATATGTCAAAGCTATACAATAGGACATCTATGCATTTATTTAGTGTCGAACTTAAAGATGCTATAATAATTCAAAGTGCATATTTTATTGGTTGTTCTAAGGGATTATGGAAAGTGTTGATTTTTTTTCTAGTATGGGCTAAGGGTGGTTTCCTTGATTATTGGTTGAGTTAACCGTTTAGAAATTAGGTTAGTGTTTAATTATGTGTTAGTTGTTAATGGGCATTAAAGGTTGTAGTTCTTTAGTAGTACCACAACTACACTTTCTTTAATTAAAGTATGGCCATAGTGGTTTTGCTAATTTGTTTAAAAAATGATGGCTTTGGAATCATTCTCATTAGACTTTTGAATCAAAAGTTATAGATCTTCTAAGTAAGATGAGCCATTATGTAAAGTAAAATGATCTAGTGTATGAAAGATGCTATAAAGAACAAGAAGGTTAAATTTGAGGAAAGATTACATTGGTATGAAACAAAGAAAAAAAAGAAATAATATCTTGAAGTGTGCTAGAAAAATGTCTTTACAAGATGACAATTTCTACTGATGCAAAGTCTTGGGCTAATTGTGGATGGCATCAACGATGTGGTAATTACTCAAGTCAAGGGTCTTTATAGGATGACATTGTGCTCATGCAAAGTGTTGGGCTGGATTTGGATAAATGATGTGGGCATCTCAACTTCTCCAAGATACATCAAGATGAGTTTGTTAACTTAGGCAATTACTCAAAGAATCTATGGACTCCTCAAGTTAGCATTTGAGATAATAGATTATGGATAGCTTCTTGAGTCCTAGGGCATGGAGGTTTTGAGTGAGATTTGCAAAGGTATCATCATTTCATTAGTACTCTAGTGGCACTCTCGATCTTTCGGTCTTCAGTAGTTGATTGTGCTTTGTGTGCAGTAGGATGTCAGTCCACTGATTTCTTCCTTGTTTTGTCGGACAAGAGTCGGACCAGTCTTTGCTTGGTGTTGATTGCGGATTCCGAGCTATAGCTTTGTAGGCACCCCACTTGTCGCAGTGTATGCACTTGTCTAGAGTGTGTGACGGCTATCCAGCTGATTGTCTTTGAAGGAAGTTGACAATAGAAGCCTTGAAGGAATTCCGACCGTAGTCCGCCTTCAAGTGATTTCTTATGGATTTCTTTTGTTGAACGTGGTTTTATTGCTTTCTGCTTTGCGCAAAGTTGTCATTGCGACAATGCTTCGTTGTATGGTTGATTTTCGTGGAAGTTATTGTGTTTGCTAGTCTAATTGTAGATCTTACTGTTTGTTCTCTTTTTGCAGAATTGCTATGTAGCAGCAATCGGTAGTCAAAGTTCAAACACAGTAGAGGATCGCCAATAGTATTGATGGTGTCTCCAGAAAGCTAGAAAACATCCACACATATCCACACTTGGCAATGGTAGTGCCAGGGTCAGACTTACGTCTGACTAACGTCCAAAAGATGCAAAGATAACTCAAAACATCAAAAGAACTGATATTGTTATTTATACAGTAGAAATGTTACTAGTAGTTTGTATTCCAACAGATCACAACCACCCTCATACATGAGGTGAAGATGAGCTTATAACATCATCCAACTTCAGTCAGATAATAGTCAAAAATAGAAAATAGTTCAAAACATGATGTCGTGGATAAGGCCACTTCTACTGGCTGTTAGGGATAATTATAACTGTCCATATAGTTACAAAATTATCCCACTACTTCCTAATGTAACTTCCCTTTACTAGGGGTGTACTAACCCACGTCGGTGGATAGGTCACCCTCAACACCAAGCTCAACCTTAATGCTAATCTCCTCTTGCTTTGTCAACAACGATTGCTTCCTCCACACAAAGCAGCCCAGCAGCGACCCTCTACGAAGTGCCCATATAGCTTCACAGCCTGCAACAATAGACCTACGACCTCACGTAATAGAGCACGTCACCCAAAAGTTTGTCCATGCACCACTCCTTGCAACGCCTCCATCTCCAACGTCCTTCTCAGCAAAATGGCACCCAACACCTCCTGCATGGTAAAAGGATCCATCCACAACAGCCTCCATAGTTCTCCATGCACTTATCTTTTGATCGACCATTCTTCGATTCAGGCGAGCATCTTACTTTTTGGCTTTCCTTCCTCTTCCTTTCAGCCTATCTTCTGGGTTTTATTTCCAAAGACAAAGGATGACCCACAACTTAAGAGGGGGAAATGCACATTATGTACAGGATCATAAGTTGTACTCATTGTACATGCTTCCGCTACATAGTCACTGTGCTCACATACGCACGTACTAAGTTTTCTTTTGAGTTTTGGATGCTAGAATACGCACCAAACGAAATCCACAAAAAGGTCTTGTACAGGCACCCTCTACTTACCCAATGCAATTTAAGAGGGGGTATTGAGGATGGTGTAAATTGCACCAAACTTGTAGGACATTAGGCCAAATTGCTAACCCTAACCCTAAGGGGTTAACATGTATATCTTCATGTTCATTGTCAGTACACTTCTTACACACGTAGCTATATCTATGCACTCCTCTCTCTCTCCCTCTCTCACTTCCACTATCAAAGTTGACCGTGTCGAGGTAGTTTTATTGATTCAAAGAACGTTGTCAACACTTTTACTCTCAACGTAGCTATTTGAGGATGTGAAGCTTGATTGGTAGTGCACTCCCATAAATGTTTCCAATACTCCCAACCTAGGATGCTATGAGATAACAAGTATGTATTTCTTTATCAGCTATGCGGTTAGACAAGAATCTCCTTGCCTTTCCTCCACCCATGTGCAATCTGATAGGAAAGTTTTGTGGCCTTCGTGACCATTTCTTATCCTCCTTAAGCTCCACATAGCCTCTGTGAAATCCCATCCCTAAAAGTAGTTTATCATCTTTTGCAATGCACTCTACAGATAGTTGTTCTGGCCTCAAATTTACAACATAAATAGATGGAGATATAATAGCTTATCGAGTATGCACAGCTCAATATGCAGAGTACATATGTGTACTCTATCCAATGGCATGTATTAAATAGGATCCCACTTAGGATTCTTCTGGTACAATCACACACTTCCCTTTGGCTCAATGAGAGAATGCCATTTTACCATTGTAAGTTTCTCAACCATACATGCACTTGATATGCCAAATGCCATTCAACTTGAAATGTTTCATGCCCACCACTGATAATGGTTGCCCTTCCTCTTGCCTCTGAATAACTAATAAGATGTCGAATTTATCTAGAATCCACTTTAATGTCTCGTGGCACTCTTTTGGAGTCTCAAATGTAGCAACCCACCATATGTCCTCTTTACACCGGTTCAAGGAATCCTACACAACTTCTTCCTCCCCATGAACAAAGCGCAATGACTCTACTGCATGAACAAGAAAGTTGTCAAGATACATTCAACCAAAATAAGACAAGCACAAACAAATATAGGACTTGTCTTTACCTCCTCTCATTTCATAGAATTTGACCACGACACTGCACATGTTGAACCTTCAAGTAATTATTATTGAATTCAATCATCTCAAATGAGTGAATACCATATCACTTTTGACTACGCCAAATCATTGTGCTAGTTCACAATGATATTTCTCTGGCAAGATTGTTTGTTTTGTATCGAGCAATCTTTACTCTCCAAGGTGTGAGTAGTGGCACTCCGAACTTCAAACCCTTTGCTATGGTCGCAAACTTGAGAATTTCAAATTCTACGATGTAAGCTTCGCGGCTTACACCAATAGCATCACAAGTTGCAAGCATCTCCTTTCCATCCACATACAGTTTAAGTCCTTCATTACCCCATCAATAACTCGCATAGCAAGCCTTATGGCTCAAGTCCTTTAGCAATGCAAGGAAATGAGAAGGCTTCAATAAAGCTTTCAAATTTATGATGTATCCCTATCAATTATGTCCATTGCTCCCTCCTGAAGAAGAGAAGAATCAAAATTTTTCAAGAATCAAATTAAGATTGCATATGAGGTATAGTAGTATATTGTATGGAAAGACTTTACACCAACCTGGTAGCCCACATTCTCATCTTTCAAACCCCACTAGCCTTCGATAGTGCATCCATAGAAAGGAGAAATCTTTTCCTATCATTGAACCTTCTGCAATTGGTTTGTCCTCTTCTCCCATTCCTTCGCCAAGGATGGCAATGTATAGATCTTTCCAATTCACATTTGTATGACTCTAAGTTTGAGATTGACTATTGCAATCTGTATCGCTCCGAGGCTAGGTGCTTTGTCATGGAGATCCTTGTTCTCCAAGTGAATATGTTATCTGGACTAACGCATTGTGACAATTGTACTATACCCCAATATTGTGAGTTATTTGCTTGAGCATAGCCATTATCTGAGCATTTACGAATGGATTGCAATAATCAAGAAAACCAGTGTCCCATCTCCAACAAAGCGAACAAAATCATGCATTGAATGAAATGGAAGGTTTCTTTTGTGTGGAAGGGTCTATAGGATACAAGCTACCTTCAATTCAAGGGTCATTATGCTTCTCTCCTTGCAGACAAAGCTTTGGTTACATGCCCCACAAATTGTGTCCTTGCATATTGAGCCTCCAACAACACGTCGTGATGATACTTGTTAGAGATGTCTTTGCCATCTTTTGTTGTCGATGCGATCATCTCTTGGTATTTATGGGCATCTTAGCACCCAGATCACCAAAAAGACTGCTATAACAACCAAACCAATACAAGAGGACATACAAAAACTAAATTTTTGCCCAAGCAGATAGTTATTACAAGTGGGCAAAAAAACTTGATTGGCCATCTAAAAAGTAATGTGAAACTTTTGCCAAAATCAAAGAACGAAACATGGCAGCAGGTCCAAGAAATTTTTTATGAATACTTGACTTCGTTCATGCAGATTTTCTTAGATGATTTTAGCATTTTTGGTAACCACGACCTATACTTGAACCATCTTAGTCTATGCTTTACATAGTGTTGGGATGCCCGACTGTTCCTCAACCTCGCCAAATGCACCTTTACGATACTGAGCAGAGAACACTCCTAGGACCCATTACCTCCAAAGACAGAATTGCCATGGATCTGAGCAAAATAGACCTGATCTAGAAAGCCGACAGACTGACTAACAACAAACAATTAGGCCCGATTTATGGGCCAAGTTCAATGGCACGTTCGGATGCTCCGATACCTCATTAATGTGGTGGCATCACTCAATATACACCTCACCAAGGTTCCCATAGTCTAGTCCGAAGCATGTGGCTTAGCCTTCCAACATCTCAATTTAATGCTAGATAACAATCCTATTGTCCAACCACTAGATTGGACCAAGCCTTTTCATGTTTTTATTGATGCTTCTGACATTGTAATTGGTAGTGTGTTGATCCAAAAACAACCGAAGTAGTACCGCCCGATCTACATGCCAATCAGACACTAGCAAAGCCATAATGGTGCTATTGTACCACAAACAAGGAATGATTTACTCAGTCAACTGATTTCGACACTACCTCCTTAGAAACAAGTTTGTGTTCCACGTGGACTAGATAAAAAGTGCAGAGATACTACATACCACACATGTCGAAGACTAGAGGAGGAGGTGTGTGGCAGAAGGGATGAGGAGGAGACGTGTGGAAGAGGAAGAAGAGGCGTGTATGGATTCTAGCTCAATGCTGGAGGAGGGTTACAAGAGAGAGGAGACGTGTGGAAGAGGAAGAGGCGTATGGAGGAGAATAAGGAGCAAAGAAGAGGGATGAAAGGAGAGAGGAGGGAAGAGAGAGGGAGAGGGAGAGGGAGAGGGAGAGGGAATTCAAATTTTGAATTTTCATGTTTTAAATTTTGAAGTCATGGCCTCCCTTCTAAGTGGAAGAGGTATAAGAGGTGAACTCAAATGTGGGCTTAACCCACCTAGGTAGAGCGGGTTAGAATTCACTTGGACTTGGCTTTCATTAGGCCAAATCCTTACGAGGCTCTTTTGAGACCCCATGGGCATACAACATGACTTATCTAGGGTTACTATTTCCCCCTAAAGTGGATCTTTTCCTATTTGTGTTTTCTTGTTTCCCCTTCTCTACACCATTGTCCAGATTTTTTCGCTTCTGAAGTTACAACAGTCATCCTCTTCCAATGTGGCACAGACTGTCTCTTGCATGGGTCTTTTTGTAAGCCCTTTCTTTGCAACAGCCACCTAAGTCCCTAGATGTCATATAGTTGTATGTTTGCCATGTTGCTTGGGGAGGGTACATACTGCAGCTTCTAGTGGCTTTGTGTGCTCTGATTTAAGTAACACCTGGTCATTGACTAGATGCTCATTCAGCGAGCAAGCGCGCGCGTGCGCCAAAGAGAGAGAGAGAGAATCATGTCCCAAGTGATAGATTGGCAGTAAAATGCCATCTGTGGTGTGCATAATTCTGCTACAACAATCTACTCTACAAAACCCTTGCTGTTTTCACATCACCTATCATTCATAAATCTTTGAGCTAGGTCTTCTGCTAGTCTTCTTGGATCACATTTGACGTGTCCATAACTTCGCTAGAGCAATCTACTCTTCAAAACCCCTGCTCTTGTCACATTGCCTATAATCCATAAATCTTTGCACTAGGTCTTTCACTAGTCTTCATGCCATATCGACATAAGTTCCACTCGCCTAGCACATTTGACACATATACAGCTTGCCAATGATCGTGCAAAAGCTGGGAGCAAGCTTGCATGAATTTATTTGAAGGGAGTTGGGATTGGTACTCCTCGCTGCAAGTTCAGCTCTCCGTATAAACTTTTGGGAGTAATCAACAAGTAACTTTCTTGTACAAAATAGAATGAGAACAGATGCAAACATTCACATGTGCAATGGTCCATCACCGATGTGCAATCATTACCACCGCAAAGAATGGATCAGATGCTAGCACTTGTAAAGAGTTTCACAATCTAGGACCTGACAACATGGTGGGATATATACCTTAGGATTCATTTATGGTCTCCTTCCACATGTTGCAGCATAGTCCAGTAGGTAACACGTGAAGGATTTAAGTGCACAGCTCTTCTGAACCATGACCTTGCACTCTGAAATGAATTAGGCACCTCAAGTCCACCTGGACTCGTTCCTTTTGACATGCTCGCTAGTAATCCCATCTGAAAATATAGCTCTGCTGGTTTGTATTCTGCACCACACATTATATAAAAAGGAATTAGTTGCATTGGGAACAAACTTACTAAATGCAATCACTGATTATCTGGAATACTTACCTAAAGGCCACATGGACCACTCTGCTCCTAGATATTTCTCCCACTTTACCACAGGACTTCCAGTTTTGCCAGCCTCTGCCTGGGCTAGCAAGAGGCCTGCAATAGGTAGCATAGGCACACTGCCAGAAAACACTTTTGAAAGGCTACGAGTTGCAGAGGACAGATACATCGGGCCTGCACCACTTTTGAAGATTTCTATGCAAATTGCACCTGTAGAATTCGTATACATGTCAGCAAACGACTTTTGCAGATTCTGTTATCTCCTGCATACTTAAGCCTTACCCCTTATCTTACATGTAAAATAAGACAATTTGCATCTTGATAGCTTACCATGTAGAAGGTGAAGACCTGCTTCTGGCCAAAACATCACCGCCTTTGAAGCTGCCTTTTCTGCTAAAGATAGATCCTGAGTTCGGAGATACATCTCTGCTTTTTTCAGTTCCAGGAGTGCCTTCCACTCACTCGGCATTCCTTCTAGCAGCACCACTTCAGATGAGGGGCTTTCTAATCTGCAACTGAATTTGAGCTCTACTATGGAGAGCCAAGTTGCAAAATCATTGATATCAGAATCCTTGATCTTTTGGTATTCTAAGTTAAACGAGGAAGCATTTTTCCTGACCACGGCACATCTAGCAAGCTGCAAATGAGCAAGTGACTGGAGATGCTTAGGAAGCTGGAGCAATGCAGCTTCTGTAGCATCCTTTGTTGCTGAATCAAAATCACCACAATGCAGAGCAGCTTCTGAAGCACATAGTAGTAGTTGCAGGCGCATATACTGATATGGCTTATCTACGGCATCATCTTTTGGCATCCTAGGCAAGACAATTGCTGACATCCGCTGAAGCAAACTGCAAGCCTGAAATGGAAACCCTTGCTCCCGTGCTTGTAGCATCAAACAAAGCACCAGATAATAGGGTGGAGAAAGGTTCCAAGGTTCCAAGTGCACCCAACTGAACAAATAAGGCAGTAGCGAAACATCAAATCACACATACAAAATATACATAATAACCACTCATACTAAATAAAATCAATGCAAAGGATCTAGCAAAGAAAGCCAACCCATACCGTTGCAATTCTTGAACTATTGAATGCTTTGCATTGCTTTGAGGTCTGCATGTTGAGAATGAAGATTGAGGTTTGATGTTGCCGCAAACACTGCAAGCAGCAGCTGATGCACCAAGACTACCATAAAGGTAACTCATCTCAGTAGTATTGCCCATTGTCAGCGAGTTAGCATAGCAGCACCTAACTGCGACCTTGACCTCCCTTCCATCACTTCTTTGAATTAACATCTGCATTAGCTGGGTCCTGCAAAAATGGCATCTTAGATTTCAAAAACTCTATACAAACCCAATATGAAGAACCAGTCATGAGTGCAGTAATTCACTGAATGACATGGAAAAGATAGATAAGAGAAGTCTTTTTTGTACATTCAACCCAGTCTTAGATATTTTAATCAAGGAAGAATGGAAGACTAAAAAGCTAAATTGCGTCAACCAAAAGATAAAGCATCTGATGAAAACACACTAGGCAACCATATTTCAAACAACTACCTTATCATGACAAGAGAAATGATTATTTAGTTAATTAATAGTCATTAGAACCTTATTATTGTCAGGCGCCAATTTGGTGGTGCGGTTATATGTTTGTATTTATGATCGATCAAGCGGTGTCAATAGTACCACTAAACTATGTAACATTGGCCAATGATTAGTAATAAAGATGTGCACACACGTGTCTAGGTCCTAGGGGCAATAGGAAAGGGAAGGGGCGTATTAGAGTGCATTAAATGGTAGGTGCAAGAGTCATAGGCTAAGGGCAAGTCTAAATGGGAAGATGGAACTTGAGTGATCTCAAGGGACATTAATGAAAGGGTGCTCCCTTTCATTGTGATCATTTATAGCATTCTCTCTACCACATTGCCTTCATCCACCTTCTCTCTCCCACCTTGCATGTAGGTCGAAAGAGAAACAAGTGCTCTCACAAGGGCACTCTTCCCCATTGGAGGGCCAATCGGCATTCAAATTCTGCATGCATTGTACACATTTGTATTCTTGAAAGGCTTGGAGCTTCACATTTGGAATCAGGGCGGTGACAGTCCATCATCAGGACAAGAGGAGAGAGGAGAGGAAACGGGTAGGGAAGGAGAGGGAGGCTGCGCGCGGGGTGGACAGGAACCGGCACTGATTGACTGAAGTGAAACAAGCAAGCCTAGCTGGCACAACGAGAGGAAGGGCACGCCTGAAGACATCGAAGATGGCACACGTGAAGAGACCGGGCGACGAGTGAAGCGGCGACGCACGAGTGAGAGCAACAATCTGCACCTCTACCAAAAAGACGAATCAGGGTAGCGGTGTCTCTAAGATAAGTATTCAGCGGGAGCATAGTTTTCTGTTATGCAAATCCTGAATTTTGGAGGTTGTGAAACAAGCGACTTCTTGGAAAATTTTGCTCTTGGACGGGGAATGGGGTGTCCTAAAAGGGTGACTCCCCCGTGTGAATGCACCCTTAAAACCCTTAAACCATGAGGAAAAGAGACCCACCCACCAAGTATCCCCTATAACGGTGTCTAGAGCTCCAATCCACTCAAAATAAGTAGCCCAAACGGAATTTACAGCAGAAATACAAGAAGAAGAGGTCATTTGAAGCATTTGAAGCATTTTTTCGACACAAGTGAAGCGGGAGTCGGATAAGTACCACCAACTCTATAACACTTCATTTTTTGCTGTAAAATAAACTCCTTTTTTGAAAATTAAAGCAAGTCATTTCTTCTCTTAGTAAAGGGAAAGAATGGGAGGGGAGGGAAGATGTAACAATGAACTTATTCCTTTTCCTCCATTACCTCAAGGAGATAGAGAAAGAACACCTTCACCCCCTCTTGAAGAGGATGGATTAGGTGAGAGTTATACACATCTTCAGTATGATAACCCACAAATAGATTTACAGCAGTCTCTTCTTCAAGAACCTCCTGATAGGGAGTTCTCATTTCATAATGAAAGAAGAAATGAGATTATCCAAGAACAAGGTGATGAATGGTCACATAGCTCCTGCGAGCTTCCCCTCCCCCGCCGTACCTCTACCTCCCCCTAGCCCCTCCTTGCCTCGCCCTCTCCCGCCCCTACCCCTCCGCCCTCACCTCCCCTCACCCGCTGCTGCCACCGCGCCCTCCCTCGCCTCACCCGCCCCTCCTCCGCTTCACCCCCGCCTCCGCTCTCATCCCCCCCCTCGCACCTCCGTCTCTCCCCCCCCCCCTCACCGCAGCCCCCCCGTCTCCCCCCTCACTCCCCGCCTCACCCCCGCCTCGCTCCGCCCCCCCTCGCCACGCTCCACCCCCGCCCCGCTACCCCCTCCGCTCACCCCCGCCCCGCTACCCCCTCCGCTCCACCCCGCTACCCCCTCGCTCCACCCCGCCCTCCACCGTTCCGCTCACCCCCGCCGCCCATTCCGCCCCCTCACCCCTCGCCTCCCGCCCCGCCCCCTCCCGCCTCTCCGCCCTCTCGTTCCACCCCCGCCTTCCCCTCCCGCCTTCACCCCCGCCCCCCCCCGCCCATTCGCTCCACCCCGCCCCCTCCGTCCCTCCATTCCCCCCGCCCCCCGTCCGCCCCCTCGCCCCCCTCTCCGCCTCTCCCCCGCCCCCGCTTCCGCTCCCGCCTCCCCACCTCACCCGTTCCCCGCCTCCACGCCTCCACCTCACGCCACCTCCGTTCCCGCCACACCCAGGCTCCACCCTCCCGCTTCTACGCCCCCCCCTTTTTTGGGTGGCAGCCTCTTCCTCATCGGAAGCCTCGCAGTTTGTCTTGGCGGTATGGCGGCTCCCTGCCCGGAACCGGAGGCCCAGACCGTCCCTCCCTCTCCAGATGCCTACCGCGTCATCCTGACAGAGCAGCAATCATCTCGGGTTCACGAGGTTGCCAATGACTTTGCCCTTACCTCTGTCTATGACAGAGTCATTGGACATTCCCCCTCCAGATCAGCCATCAGGGACTGGCTCCAGTCCACTCTCATGCTAGAGGACGGCCATATTGAGGAGGTGGCCCTTATGGGAAGGGGCATCTTCTGGCTTAAACTCTCCAGTGCGAAAGCTGCGAGCAACCTGATTGCTGGCTCCCCCACGTCAGTGGATGGAAAGATTATCATGATAGTCCCGTGGTATCGTGGATTCAGCGCAGCAGATTTTGATGCTCGGTTCCGTATACCTCGCCATCCAGTGACGCTAGTTTTTCCTGGTCTTGCTGCTGAGCTGCGGCCGATTGTTAGGGACCTGGGCTCCCACTTCGGCTGGGTTATGCACGATACTTTCGCCGATGCGGTGACTACGGCAGGAGCCCCCCGAGTCCGTGTGGCTGTGGCGGATCCTGCGACTCTCCCGGCAGTGATCGAGATCGTGACAGGTGCCGGCAGCATCACCCAGAGCATGGTAGTCACCGGACAGCTAGGACAGTGTCTGAGGTGTCACGGCTTTGGGCACCTGGCGGCTGTTTGCCCACGCTTCGCCAGCTCTTCTCGGCCTCCCCCGCCTCCCCCCTCTCCGCCCCCTCCCCCCCCTCCGGGCAGCCACGCCAGGAGGAGCAGAGGCAGCCGGAGCCCGGACCAGAGATAGCTGGCGGCTGGACTGAGGTTAGAAGGAAAAGAGGAAAGAACAAGAAGATTTCTGATAAAGGCAAGGAGGCAGAGGTTACCCCGCCTGTAGCTGCACCTCAGAGACCCGACACGCAGCCGCCCCAGGGACATGGGAGAGCATCTTCTTCGACGGTAGCCCGCCCTCCACAGCCTCAGGTCCCCCTCTCTTCCTCTCCCCAGCCTCTTCCCATCCAGCCCCAGCCCATCCCCCAACTGCACCCCTTGTCTCCCGACCCGCAGCTTCAGCCCCCTCGTCCTCCTCAGTCTTCTCCCCCTCCTTCTCAGCCCCAGTTCCAGACACAGCCCCATCCCTCCCCCCCCGGCCTCTTTCAGCTCTCCCGCAGAGCTAGCTGGTCCGACGGTTCCTCAGCCGAGGGCAGCCCCCGCTCCCCCTCCTTCTTCTCCTCCGCTAGCCGCCCCTGAGGAGTCTGAGCTGCCTATTCCCCAGCCTCCTCCCCCTCCCCCTCCGCTGGCAGGACACCCTGAGTCTACACCACCATCGGAGCAGGCTTCTCCGTCCGCTAGCCCCTCAATGGCAGACTCTGACGGGCCTCAGCTTCAGGAGAGAGAGCTCCCCCGCGACTTTTACAGATCTGGCCCCTGGGACTTCTTGGATGTGGCCGACCTCGGGACGGAACCTTCCCTGCTTGCCTCGACATCAGTATCTTCCTGCTCCGCAAAGGGGCGGATGGGAAGATAGCCGCCTTGGCCCCTAGGGATGGCCCTAGCTTTGCTTTCACGTTCCTCAGCGACGGCACCGAGACCTGGACAGACGACTCGGTCTGGGAGGCTCTCAGGGAGCAGACGCATGCTCAGATTTGGATAGGCCCGTCCGGTGGACAGCTTCTCGAGACTCAATGGTCCGAGGGTGACGTGCGCCTGCGGTGGCGCTACGCCGCCAAACGATTCAGACTGATTGTGATCCTCAGGCCCCCCCTGTCTTGGCCCCTCCCCCAAGATGTCAGAGCCTGGACTCCTCAGAAACTCCGTGCCTTCTACGGGATGTCCACCTCAGAGATCTCGAGCTGGCTCGAGAAAGCTTTCGTTCATGGTACCAAAGGCCTCTCGCCTTTGCTGAAGGTGTTGAAGGACGGGCAGGATGACCCCGCCTCCCCCTCCAAACCTTCCCATAAGCGCCAGCGCCTCCACTCCGAAATGTCAGCTTCTTCTTCGACCTCGACCGCGAGCAGACAGTTGTTCGCTGCCTCCCAGTCCTCACCATGAGCCTACACCTCGTATCCTGGAATGTGAACGGGTTTCACTCTTCTGGCACCCGTGGTCCTAGGAAGCTCATTTTGAGACAGGAACTTCAGCCAGCAGTGATTGGACGTTTGGATGTACTTCTGCTCCAGGAACACAAGCTTTCGGCGGCTCACTCCCGTAGATGCGGGAAGATCCTCCCTGGTCGCTCTCACACTTATTGGGAGCCCTCGATCGGCGCACTGGGGAGGAGTGGTGGTGTCTGTACTTCCGTGGGAGAGCAGCTAGCCCAGGGAGTTTTCGGTCATGGCACGTTGATTCCAGGTCGTGCCCTTTGGGTAGGCCTGGAATTGGAGGGCTCCAGAGTTGGAATCCTCAACATTTATGCTCCCACAGATCTCCGTTGTAGAGCCACCTTCTGGAGGACACTTACAGGGATTCTCCCAGACATGGATTCCTCGATTGTTGGAGGTGACTTCAACAATTTGGAGACCTTGGAGGACCAGCAGGGCAGAGGACCAGAGTTTACAAGTATGTCTCAGGCAGAGCAGTCCGCTTGGGACTCTTTTATCTTTGCGACAGGAGGAAGGGACTGTTGGCGAGACCCGTCCTTCCGGCGTTGGCACGGGAGCTTGGACTTCTCGTGGGGTTTCCGCAGGGAAGGAGGCAGACTCCTGGAGAGGCTGGATAGATTTTATGTTAGTGATTGGGCCATCAGCAGAGGCGGTCAGGCCGGTATAGTTCCAGGGACAACACTCTCCGACCATGCGCCTGTGCTCTTATCATTAGATTCGGCAGCTCAGGCCCTTCCCCCCCGCTCATGCCGGATTCCCGACTCCATTTTCTCGAGGGAGGACGTGCGCAGCAGTATTTGCAGTCTCTGGGATAGAGACTGGGGCAAGTGCGCGGATTTGGTTGATTCGGTGGCGCAGGCTTTGCAGGAGTCCAGCCAAGATCTGCCAGCTCGCAGCCCTACAGGTTCGACAGGAGTGGTGGGATAGAGAGAGAGCTCTTCGGAGGGACCTCGCCTCCATTCAGCGGCTCCAGCAGGCATCCCCGGGCTCGGAGGAGCTTCGGATCCAGGCCCTTCGAGCCAGAGCCCTTCTTGAGGAGACACTCCAGCGTCGCTCAGAGTTTTCCTATCACGCCTCTCTCTCCTTCTGGGCTCGGAAGGGTGACCGGATGTGCAGGGAGTTCTTCAGGACACATGGCCAGAGAGCTGCAGGTGATCAGCTTCGGAGTCTCAGGATAGCGGAGGGACACATCGTTACGGATCCGGGAGAGGTCTTGGGATTGGCCACCGACTTCTACAGGACCCTTTTCCAGCAGGAGCCGCTTGCTTCTCGTACTCGTCGTGCCCGTGAGGAGGTGTGGAGACACACTCCTTCCTTGGTCCAGCCTAGCATGCAGGCGACGTTGTTGGCACCGTTTACCACGGATGAGATGCTGGAGGCCTTGATGGCCATCGATGGACAGAAGTACCCAGGTGAGGATGGGCTATCCCGGGCATTCTTCACCTCCTTCTGGGACTAGATCCATCAGCCCCTCCTAGCAGCTCTTCAGAGGATTTTCAGCAGCGGTTATATGCCAGAGAGCCTCTCCTCGGGACTGATTTGCCTCATCCCGAAGGGAGGAGATAGACAGGAGATCCGTCAGTGGCGCCCGATCACTCTCCTTACCACTGCCTACAAAATCCTCGCCAAGATGATCAGCGCCAGAGTTCGGCCTCTACTTCCAGACCTCATTCATGACACTCAGACAGGCTTTGTCCAGGATCGCAGTATCCTGGATAATGTCTTCACCTTTTCAGAGGCGGCGGAGTGGGCTCAGCACAGTGGATCACACCTTGCCATCCTACTTCTCGACTTTGAGAAGGCCTACGATCGGGTGGACTGGTCCTTTCTGGAGGGGACTCTGGAGCGGCTAGGTTTCCCAGCAGGTTGGATTCAGGGTATTTCAGCTTTGTACAGGACAGCTTCTAGCAGAGTCATCATTGGAGGCAGGATGGGTGAGTGTTTTAGCTTGGAGAGATCAGTGCGTCAGGGCTGCCCCCTTGCTCCTTACCTGTTTCTCTTCTTCGCCGAGGCTATGACTTACTACCTCCGAGCGAGGTCTACAGGGATCAGTGGTGTTCGCCTTCCCCTCCGGGAGGACACGGAGCTCTTGGACTCGGAGTACGCGGATGACACAGCCCTGTATGTCCAGGACGATGAGTTGAT
Source organism: Dipteris shenzhenensis (assembly GCF_047967505.1). Classification (NCBI taxonomy): domain Eukaryota; kingdom Viridiplantae; phylum Streptophyta; class Polypodiopsida; order Gleicheniales; family Dipteridaceae; genus Dipteris; species Dipteris shenzhenensis. The sequence continues at coordinate 9,364,497 of NC_141609.1, read as the reverse complement.
GCTGGAGAGGGTGAGGATGGCCCTGGAGGTCTTCTGCTCGGCTGCTCGTGCGAAAATCAACTGGAACAAATCAGTTGGTTTTCTCACAGACCCCGGGACGCGTTCTCAGTGGGGGAGGTTTTTGGGTTTCAGGTGGATCCCGCGGGGACAGACAGCTAGATACCTGGGTTTTCAGGTCGGCCTGGACATCACGCCAGCTCAGCAGTTTCTCCCGGTGCTAGATTCCATCCGACGGAAAGCTGGCTTTCTGGAGCACTGCTAAGCTTTCCCTTGCAGGTCGTGCCTTGGTAGTCAACCAAGTCCTCCTTGCCACGGCTTGGTATGTGGCTTCCTGTTGGTGTTTCTCGAGATCCAGTGTGGCACAGCTTAGGAGGCTGGTTCGGAACTTCCTTTGGTCCGGGGAGGATGGCCTCAGAGATACCAGAGCCAGGGTTGCTTGGCAGACAGTTATTCTTCCGCAGGCTGAGGGAGGCCTGGGAGTCATCGATCCAGAGCTGCAGAGTCAGGCCTTGTTAGGCAAGTTAGTCATCCGCGGTTTGACCCGGGGGGGGGAGACGTGGAAGATGCTACTTCAGCAGGGGGTCGGTTCTTGTGTCCCGCGCCGAGGTGGAGAGTGGCTCCCGTCCCTCAGGTGGATCTTCACTTCCGCCCCGCTCACTCAGCCCCGTTCCCCACTCGTTCGTAGCCTCCTCATGGTTTGGAGGCGGCTCCGCCTCAGTCTCATTCAGTCCCCTCCCCGCTGTCAGGAGGAGATCGATCGCCAGCCGCTTATCTGGAATGATCAGGTCAGAGATGCCGAGGGCCTTCAGTTGGGGGAGAGATCACATATCAGGTGGGATGGTTGGATGAGGGAGCCAGCCCGGTCCCTTCGAGTTTGGAGGAACACGTACAGACATTTGGAGACGGCTGATCTCGCAGACGCAGCTGGAGGTGCACGTGGAGCCCAGGCGAGACGCACGGAGTTCGACGGCGTGATCCCAGCTGATTGGTTGGTTCCACCTGAGCCTCAGATCCTCATGCCTGGTGACGACCGTTGGCTGGGACAGTTCACCCCCCGTGGCATCCCACTGGTGGTCGCAGGACGTATGGACGACTCCTCTATTTCTTTCTTCGCGGTTATGGGGGATGGACGACTCAGGAGAGAGGATGCACTCATCGACCCCCTACTCCCATGGCAGAGGGTTCGGATCGTAGGCCTTTTGGGGAAGGTCTGGCGTACCGATCCTAGCATTGAGCAGGATCAGATGCAGCTTTGGCGACTCTGGCTCTGGGAGGGGCGGGCCTTGTCAGAGCTTGATTGGGACCCAGGAGAGTGGAGCTGGCCAGAGGTTGTGACAGGACAGGGGCCGACCTCCTTTGCCTACAGCACGACCTTGGGCAGGCGAGTTCTTGGGAGGATGCAGAGCCGCCCCCCCACCCAGCGGCCCAGTTGGTATGCACAGGGTATTTCCAGATTCTTTTTGCAGGCCTTCTGGAAGGCCTTGTGGGAGAGCTGGCGGCCGCGGAAGATCTCCTACTTCCTGTGGCTTCTCGCCCACAAAGGTCTTCCGGTGGGGAGCTGGTTGAGACAGATAGGCCAGGACGGACGCTGTCAGATCTGCCATGAGGTTGAGGAGTCACCAAAACACTGCCTGTGGAGCTGCACTCGCGCCCAGGAAGTGTGGAGGTGGACTTTCGGGATTCTCACTCGCGCAGCACCAGAGCTAGGCTTGATCACGTGGGGCGCGTTCTGTTGGTGCAGCACCGCACCTGGTCTACATCACTTATTCGAGGCATGCCGGCAGGACCCCACTTTCCTTATCACGCAGGGTACATGAGGGCCGCTCGAGGGTATCCCGCAGCACCTAGCAGAGGCGGATACAGGAGTTCAGGAGAGGCAGCCAGTCTGGGAGATTATTAGCAACATAGCAAGGTAGCACATTTGGACCTCGCGTTGCGCGCCGATCCTCGGTGGCACCTCCTTATCGACTGCCCAGATCATGACTGATATTTGGTGCGAGATTATTCATACCCTCAGAGGCCAATGGGACCAGATTCAGGGAGATTCCCGGTCCGGTCAAGAGAAGCGGAGACGCTTCCTCCAGGCTTGGAACACTCAGGGCCTCTTCTTCGAGCAGACTTCGCAGGGCCTTCGGTGGCACTACTCACCACCCCGATGGCTGTTCATTCACACTTGCCTTATTCCGACGTGAGAGAGTGATTTATTGTGTTACCTTTTAGGGCTGTGTCCGATTTGTGAACGCAGCCTGTCAGCTACAAGCTGACCTTTTGTATCTTGTTCTCGAAGTAATATAATTAGCACTGTTTTTTCGGCCAAAAAAAAAAAAGAACAAGGTGATGAGTTTACACCTTCAATTCGAAACCCTGCACACATGGATTTATCCAAGTGCAAGAGGAAGAGAGGAGACTCATGTTGATAAGCTGATTTTTCAGCTTAGCAATATGATTGAGCAGTCCATTATGACAAGATTAGGGACTAAGAGAGCTCTAAACTTTGGGGATGAAGGGTTGAGTACCCCTTCTAAGAGATCCAAATTCCAACCGCGAGAGAGAATCGAGTTTCCCAAATATGATGGGGCAAGGGAAGCTCACAAAATCCTCAATTGGATTTGCCATTTTGAGCTATACTTTGCCCATCAAGACAACACCGGGCAAGAGAAGCTTGCTCTTGCCACATTGCATCTGCAAAAGGATGCTCTTATATGGTGGTCTTTGCCACAAACAAGAAAAGAGACTATTCGTGAATGGGCTGAGTTTGTGGAGCAATTGAAAGCCACTTTCATGCCACCGACGCATGAAGAGAACCTAACCTTTCCTTGGAAAAGATTTAGGTAATTCGATAATGAGAGTAATTCAAGTTTTACAGCCAGGTTTTAGAAACTCTCTAGGGTTACCCGAAAAGAGTTAGGAGGATAGAAGAAAGAAGTATTTAGCAGACTTAAGCCCAAAAGTAAGATACGAGGTTGAAATGTTTAACCCGATCACACTTAAGGACCTCACTAAGCTGGCTAAAATAGCTAAGAGGATATTGAATCCTCGCAAACCCTTCAATAAGGAGGGTGGGTCAACATCTAAGACCAACAACATACCCACGTTTAGGAAACCGAACCGGTTTAAAAATTAATAATGGAAAGGATAAAGCTCTTGTAAGAAATGTGAACAGCCAATCACGTCTTGGATAGGTGCCATTTCCTTCTATGACGGATAAAGAGAAGAAGAAGTTGATTAAGGAGGGAAATGTTTTGGGTGTAAGAAACATAAGCCAGGGCACATATGGCATAAGTGTCATGTTCTCTTGGCTAAAATTGCCAAGACAAATTCAGTAAAAGGGAAAGGCAAGGCATCCAAGCAGGAGGGTGAGGCTTCTACCTCGTCATCCTTGAAATCTACCGTGACTATTGAGCTAATAGTGAATGTTGTCCATTCAGCCAACACCTTTGGGCCTCACGATCTTTTTAAGGCATATGGATTCGTAAATGGATAGAGAATAGTGGTTCTCCTAGATGATGGATGTAATTCTGACTTAGTGAGTGATAGATTGGTAAAATTACTCCATCTTAAACCAGAACCTATAACAAACATGTCACTCTCAGGAGCTTTTAGGGGACATAATGAAGAAGACACATCCATAGTACGAAAAATATCCCTTTTCGTATACAAAAATATAGAGACCAAAGGGATTTTCTAGTAGTTCCTTTACAAGACGTTGACATGATTCTAAGTAAACCATGTTTGGCTCAGCTTTGTGGGAACACAGTTGGATTTTTTGGGCAAACATTGCAGTAAATCTGCAAATGTTGAAGAAATTGGGGCTTTTGCAGGAGAATAGCTATTTGGGTGAAATTTGGCTCAATTTCAACTCGAAATTTGGGGATTTTGCAGATCTAATCTGAAATTTGGGGCTTTTAGTAAATTTGCCCCTTTCTGGTTGCAATTTCATGGCACTGCATCCTGTATTAAATTAAAACAGGATCATAACTCAAACATATGAACACCCATAGGTATCTCAATCAACCTTAACTCTTTAACACTTACCATGTTTACGGTCACATCCCATTCTCCATACTTTGAGATATGATTGAGTGTAATCCTGTGTGCACGATATATGTTTCCTCGACATCGATCACACATACATTTGATTTTTTGCTCCAACCATATTTCGCGATGGTGGATACGGAGGGATTCATCCTGACTGGAGCTACTTGTTGAAGATGAAGACATCCTACAAACAAACAACCCAAAAAATTTTGCTTTTCTTCAAATATTTAATTTTAGAGCTCTGTGGCACGTCTAAAGGCGCGTCTAAAACCGCGTCTGTCTGTTCTGTGGTGCGCATCTATAGGCGCGTCTAAAACCGCGTCTACTCTGTGTATCTAGACGCACAATTACACGCGTATAGCCACAAATTGGGGCTTTTGTGTTGGGAGATCAATTTTGGAGATTTCAGTTCACACTGTCTTTCTTGAAGTGTTTTGCAGCACTTTTGGTAGATTCTGGAGAGTTTTTGATGCTTGGACAGATTTCTGACAGTGCAAGTGCAAAAATTTGAGTTGCATTTACAGCCAGTGCTTGGCTGTGCTTTTTGGGAGTTGTGCATTTCATTCCCAGCAACGGAATTCAGTTTTGTATTTTCTGTAATCTCTTTCTTAGACATGGCCCAGCAAAATCAGAATGATTTCCAGTTCGGTGGTCTTTCACAGGAAGACAAGTTGGATGGTACCAACTACTCCCTCTGGAGTTTTATGGTATGCAATATTCTGATTTCTCGTAATTTGTGGGATTATGTGAATGGGGATGAGATCCGACCAGCAGGTATGGCACCTAATACCCCTTCCCAGCAAGGAGGAGGAAGAGGTCGTGCACAGGGTGCAGCTGCAGGACAAGTTGTTGGTGCAGCTATAGCCACTACTCCAAAGCAGAAGAGATGGGATTCACGTGATGCCTTAGCTTTGTCGTGTATTTCTCTGTCAGTAAAAAGATTTATCATTCCGCATATCCGGTCGTGTAAGACCTCGAAGGCAGCGTGGGATATCTTAGAAAGCATGTATGCAGCCCGGAATGATGCAAGGGTATCTTTCTTGAAAAGAGAGTTAAGGAGGGTGACTCCATGTCAGTCCACCTCACAAAGCTACAGGATCTCAGAGAGCAATTATTGAACATTGATGAGATTATTCCTGATTCAGAGATGATTACCACCACTCTAAATTCTCTTCCTGAGACTTATCTCAGCTTTCGTACCTCGCTGAATTTATCATTGAGGGGGGGTGCAAATCCTCTCACTTTTCATGAGTTGATAGGACTTCTGCTTCAGGAAGAGCAGGCCAGGAGCCATGGTTGAAAATGAATCTGGACTCAAGATACAGACATTGCACACAGATAGAGGTGGGGAATACTTGTCTACAGATTTTGATGCTTTTCTGAAAGGCAAGGGTATTGTGCATCAGCTCATAGTGAGGCTGACCCCTCAGCAAAACGGCAAAGCTGATGGATAGATGTATGCTGAAAAGCAAACACATGCCTCTCAAATTCTGGCTTGAAGGTCTAATGTGTGCCAACTACATCTTAAATCGGTTTCCCACTAAGGCTTTGAAAACAAAAACTCCCTATGAAGTCTCGAATGGGAGAAAGCCTTCACTTGATCATTTCCGTGTCTTTGGATGCCTTGCATATGCTCATGTGCCAGTTGAATTTCAGCATAGGTTGTCAAATAAGGCAATTAAGTGCATATTTGTTGGGTACAGTGCAGATAGCAAGGGGTACCGTCTCTACAATCTTGCTACACGCAAGATCATTGTCAGTAGAGATGTGATATTTGCAGAAAATTCAGCTCACACTCAGGCTGAATTTCATATGCCTTCTTCTTCCGAGGATGTTTTTGAGGGGTTGCTACCCATTGCCTTGGGTTCCCACCGATATTTCTGATGCAAATCAGAATTTACAGCCACCTCCCGATGCTCCAGTTCAGCCACCTCCCGATGCCACCTCCACAGGCAGTGGAACAAGTGGTTCAGCAAGAAATTGCAGACATACATGCAGCAAAAACAGTCCCAAACTGGCTATTACAGACTCTCAGGGAAAGTAAGATCGATGCTCCATTACCTGGCAGGACTCGCAGTGCAGTAAGGCACATGGAAGGTGCTAATTCAGTGGAATCAGCATATGTAGGTACTCTTCTCGATGAGGAGGAACCTGCAACATTCGAAGAAGCAAAGGACAATGTGCATTGGATGAATGCCATGCACGATGAATTGCAGTCCATTCAGAAAAATTAGACTTGGGATGTCGTAGACTTGCCACAAGGTAAACATGCCATTGGTACAAGATGGGTTTTCAAGGTGAAACGGAAGCCAGATGGCTCCATTGACAGATACAAGGCAAGGCTGGTTGCCAAAGGCTATGCTCAGAAAAAGGGCATAGATTATGAGGAGATTTTTGCTCCTACATCCCGGATGACCACCATCCGATCTGTTATTGCAATGGCTGCACATTTTGAGTGGAATGTTCATCAGTTGGACATTAAAACAGCCTTTCTAAATGGAGACTTGTTGGAAGAGTTTTATGTCAAACAACCTCCAGGCTTTGAAATTTCAGAAAATGCACTTTAGGTATGCAAGCTAAATAAAGCTTTGTATGGGCTGAAACAGGCCCCTCGTGCATGGTATGCCAAGATTCATGCCTTTTTGACCAGCAAGGGGCTGCACAATAGTCCTACTGAGAGCACCCTCTACATCAAGAAGGATGGGGGGGAAATTTTAGTCATCATTCTTCATGTCGATGATGTTGGTAAACTGAAAAGAAAGAGTAGAGTGCATACAAACTCAGAATACTTGCAATATAGAATGAAGAAGAGTGAGGTCCTTAAGTAGGCACCTCATACATGCTCACTGACATCACTGATGACTTCAGAGCTCCACAATCATCTCCTCAATCTACTCCTAGATTCTCTCAATCATCCTATGTGACTCTCCACCACATAATTGTGCTTGTGGGCACCTAACTGTGCCTCTAGCACTCACACATAGAAACCAAGGTGTGCCTGAGGCATACACCTTGAGATATCCCATCAAACCCCCCCTCAAGGGAATGCCTCAAGCTATGTTAAGGATACATCTAGTCTCATAGTTTCTCATGCCATCTCATGGTGGTCAAGGATAAATCTATGGCTAGGTTCTCATGCTAGCAAGGGTTCCCATGGGTGTAAGGTAAACAAAAGGGATACAAAAAGACCTTCCAATGGTTATCTCCCCTGCATGTACATGTATACAATGTCTGCAGGAGGTACCATGGAGCAAAACATACACATGGCCTACATCATAAGGTGACCAGAGGTGTTTACATAACACACAAAACACAATAGTTTATTTCATTCATTTTGAAGGACTATCCAGGCTGAGTACCTTGACATAAAAAGAGAGATCTGGAGCATACATAGAGATGTTTTAAAATGCATAATCTTCAAAGAATGCCTCATCTTGTGGAGGCTCATCAACTAAAAGTAGATTTGCATTTTCTGTCTTTGCTTTGGCTCTACAAAACTTCTCATGATGGTTGTTTTTGCCACAGTGTTTGCATGGATTGATTTTGAAGCAGTCCTTTGAAAGGTGATTTGTCTTTCCACAGTGATTGCAAGGGGTAAACTTGCCCTTCTGGATTTTTACAGCATAAACAGTGTCATTGCCTTTCCTGAGCTCCATATGCCTTTCTTCTTCTTGGAGAGCAGAGATAATACCTTCAAGATTAGGATTAGGAAGATTTTTCAAAGTGGTAACTATGTGATCATAATCTTTAGGCATACTCTTAAGTAACACTGCCATAGCATCATCTCGAGTAATAGGAGAGTTGATAGAAGCGAGTTGAGTCATAAGACTCCGCATGTAGTTGACATGAGCTGCCAAAGTAGTGCCACTAACCATCTTCAATTCAAAGAAAGAGATTTTAAGTGATAATTTAGAGATGTGAGAGCTAGCACCAAAAATCATGTCAAGCTTCTGCCAAGCTTCTGAAAGAGACTCTAAGTCAGAGATGTGATGAATATAATCATCTCCTAAAGCAAGAGCAATGATACCATATGCTTTCTCCTCTCTAGCGGGATCCCTTGCCGGGCGTGTTGGAGTTGAGGATTCTCCGGCATTGGAGGCTGTAGAAGAAGCGGTTGAAGTTGGTTTGACAAGTCCCCAGAGGTTTTCCCTCATCAATGCAAATTTCACCTTCATCTGCCATGTGTGGAAGCCCTTTCCATTGAACTTCTCTAGATTCAATAGGGTAGCCATGAGAGGGTCTAACCCAGATATTGGGCAGTGTCTTTCTCTCTTACAAGGCTAAAAACAACTGAAAGGCTTCCAAATATAAGCACTTGATGTAGCAAAGACTAGTGACCAATATTCAATCAATGATGCTTTTTCTTACATGCTTCATAGAGGTGGCTAAAATGAATACTTTCCAATCAAAACCAGGTATAGCAATTCAAAGCAAAACTGAAGCCACACTTGTACTGATGTTATTGAAAGTTTCAAAAAACCAGAAATGCTAGAATAGCATCTTATGTAGCATCACAACGGCTCTCACCTTGATAGTAGTCGGGCTACAACCATTGTGGTGGCTCTCACCTTGACAGTATAGTCAGGCTACAAACTGCTATTCCATTCCCTTAATCATTTTCTCTTCTATCCCTCTCGACCATTTCATTCCCCCTTGCAATCTCAAGCCTCCACTATTCCATTTCCTTCACTGCTTCACCTTCTATCCCTCTCGACCATTTCTTTCTCCCTTGCAATCAGACTGCAAACTCAAGCCTCCACTATTCCATTTCCTTCACTGTTTCATCTTCTATCCCTCTTGACCATTTATATCTCCCTTGCACTCTTCCTACAACTTCTATCCCCTCTCATAATGGACCCTACACAGTCCAAGAGCTCCTCACACAATCTTTCCTCTCCCTCTACAGCACAGTGCAAGAGCCCCTCCTCCCTTGATCTTGAAATCGTCACATATGGGAGCTTCTCTCTCGCTCTTCAAAAGCCCAATTTGGATGCTCTCCAAAAATGCACCAGGTTGGTATAGGAGGTGAACGTGGAGGGGCAACTAGTCTGTCAAGGTCAGAAGATTACCATCAATGAAAGTGTGATAAACGACTGGTTTTTCTCTGTTTTTACCTTGAATATGCAGCCATTGCTACTCAGATTTCAGCACAGGATAGCCCAAGGCATGGAGAATCTACCCCTGAAAGGAATTAGAGGAAGATGAAGTAGCTAAGAGAAAACGCAGAAGCAAAAGTCGACGATCTTCGTGTAATGGCGTCGAAACGAGGGCGTCTTTCTTTGATTCCTTTCAGCCAGGGGTTCGCCCCTTCGAGGTGGATCTCCAGCAGGAAGGGCGTGGGAAATGGTTCAGAACCGGAGGAGAATAAGCTTAAGCAAACTTTGGGAAGAAGAGGAAGAGATGGTGAAGAAGAAGATGATGATGTGGCAGAAATGGATCAAGGGGGATCAAATGGCTCTGATACCATGTTGGTAAACTGAAAAGAAAGAGTAGAGTGGATACAAACTCAGAATACTTGCAATATAGAATGAAGAAGAGTGAGGTCCTTAAGTAGGCACCTCATACATGCTCACTGACATCACTGATGACTTCAGAGCTCCACAATCATCTCCTCAATCTGCTCCTAGATTCTCTCAATCATCCTATGTGGCTCTCCACCACCTAACTGTGCTTGTGGGCACCTAACTGTGCCTCTAGCACTCACACATAGAAACCAAGGTGTGCCTGAGGCATACACCTTGAGATATCCCATCAGATGACTTACTGCTCACAGGGTCCAATGAAGATAATATTGCAGATTTCAAAGCTGATTTGCAGACCAACTTTAACATGTCAGATTTGGAGCTGCTTCACTTTTATTCGGGGATCCAGTTCTCTCAAGAGAGACGTGGCACTGTTATGTCTCAGTCCAAGTATGTGCAGAAATTCTTGGACAGATTTAACATGCATGATTGTAAGCCCATAGCCACTCCCATGGAGCTGGGACTGAAACTCACAATGCATGGTGTAGGAGAATCAGTTGATGCCACATTTTACAGTCAGGCTGTTGGATGCCTCATTTATCTCTGCAACACTAGACCTAATATTCAGTTTGCAGTATCTCAAGTGAGCAGGTATATGCACAGCCCAAAAACTATGCATTGGCAGGCAGTTAAGCGCATCTTCCGTTATTTGCAGGGCACGAAGTCTTTTGGCTTGTTATTTCCCAGGGGGGGTGACTTGCAGATGCATGCCTACAATGATTCAGATTGGGCTGGTGATTATGACACTAGGCAGTCCACTAGTGGCAATTGTTTCTTTTTGGGTAAAGCTTGCATTTCCTGGCTGAGCAAGAAACAATCTACAGTGGCTACCTCATCATGTGAAGCTGAGTACAGGGCAGCTTTCACAGCAACAGTTGAATGTGTCTGGCTGCGTCGTCTATTTGCTGATCTTCATCTGTCATTGGAGGGTCCTTCTCCAATTCTCACTGATAGTCAGAGTGCCATTGCAGTGGCAAATAATCCAGTGTTTCATGCTCGCACGAAGCACATTGAGGTTCACTATCACTACGTCAGAGAGAAGTTGCATGCAGGAGAGATCAGTATGATCTTTGTGTCCACACATGACAATGTTGCAGATATTTTCACCAAAGCACTTCCACGTGAAAAGTTTGAGGCATTTCGCAGTGCCCTGAACTTATATCCGTTTTAATCATCCTTGTACATGACATTGGCACTGCAGGGGGATGTTAGAATTCAAGATATAATTCAGCAGTGACCAATGTAATTTAATAAGCTAGTTAGGGGCACTTTTCCCTCTTTAAGAGGTTTTTCCCCCTAACCGCAGTTAGTCCACTAACTATGGTTAGTGACTACTAAGGTTTCGTCACTAGGATAAAACCTTATCTCACTCGTTCAGTTGTATCACTCTCTTACTCTCATTCTATTGCAACTAAGTTTTCAGCTCACTCTCTCTCCCGCTTCTTGCTCTCACTGTTGCTCTCTCTCTTTCTCACAGGGAAATGAGTTCCTTAGAGCTTATAAGGATCGGTTTTCAAGAGATGAATGATTTGAATTGCCTATGGAGAGAGAAGATGATCATGCCATAGACTTAGAGCCAGGAGTTTTCAAGAGATGAATGATTTGAATTGCCTATGGAGAGAGAAGATGATCATGCCATAGACTTAGAGCTAGGAGCTTTTCCTCCGTGCAGAAATAGAGGAGGTAGAAAAACAAATTGAAGATCACTCTGGGACTCTAATGAGTCTCTGTATAGAAAACAATATCTCACATCCTGTATATGATTACAATATAATCATGGCTCTAACGATAAGGTACCATTATAGTTCCAAATGGTATAGGCTGTGTCTTGGTCCTATGGGTCTCATAGACTCCACATCCCTATGCGGGTGTGGCAATGGGACCCCGCCTAGATTTAGTCAAAAGCCGACACTCGCCTACTACAATCCACTTTCCCTCCTTACATGTGGCATACTGCTCTGCAGTAAGAGGGCTCGCCTCTCCTTGTGAGGTCCTCATCAATGTAAATATATGGATGGTCTTGTGTGCCTGAGGGTCTTTGAAGCATATCACAAAAGGCTGATCTCTAGTAGGATCTCGTCTGACCTGCCATGCACTCTCAATACCATGCTCTAGTACCCCCATAGTGGAGGCAACAAAGGTGGTAGCATCTGAAATAGCTGAACTAGTGCGTGTGACCCCATGGACCCTAATGTTGAGAGCGTACTAGCTCTCTGCTAGTACTGGAGTAAAGTGGCAAAAATGCTTGCCTTCGCATGCCCTGTTTCACAATACCAACCCACTTGGAGGTCTCCTCGATGATCGTCTTCATCGTGGCAATCTTCTCCTCCACAATAGGGCTTCACCCTGGGGCTCCCTCTGTACGGCGTCGGAGGTCATCACATCTCCTTTCAGAGATGAGTTGCCACTGTCTGGGCTATGAGGACACCCTGTCATAGGGTCTCTATTTGTCTATGTTGCTCTTGTATGAAGCCATCTCTCGTGCACGGAGGCGATGAACCTCCATGACGATATGCTCCCATGCCTCAAGTGGGATCATGTGTTCTTGGTGTGACGGAAATGGATATGGCATGAAAGGGGGCTGAGTGATGGAGGGTAGCTACTGAGTGATGGGAGATAGGTGAGTGATGGGAGGTGTGGGCATAGAAGTGGTATGAGACTGAAGATGGTGAAGAGACCCCTGGAAAGTGTATGAGGTGAGTCCGGCTGTAGAGGGAAAAGGCGGCTGGCTGAGGGGTAGAAGTGACATGAAGGAGGCATACTGTGGGGAAGTGTAGTGGTGCGGTGTTGGTTGGGCTGGAAGGGCATGCCCAAGCTGGCCCTGACATCAACAATGGTGTTGTCCTTGATGGTGATATTGCCCCCTTCAATGATGGTAAGTGTGTGTCAGTCATCTGATGTGGAAGCTGGGGCTGAGGATGAAATTGTCTTTTGTACAGTTGTGCTATCAATTTGTAGCCCAAGTGAAGACCTAATCGAGACATCCCGTGAAGGCCTAGTTAGAGACCCGGTTAAGGGAGAACAGCATAAGGTCAAGGCTTGTCTGAGGAGAGACACAAACCTGGACCTAGTTGGGGGATGGAAGAAGCTAGGGGGGAGCAGAGAGGGAAGATCCTAGGTGAGGAGGGTGCTAAGCGGGGAGCAGGCCACTAGGCAGGGAGCAGGGCAAGCTGAGAGGGAGCTAGGAAAGCTAAGAGAGAGAGCTAGGCGGGCTAAGAGGGACCTAGGCGGGCGGGCTGAGAGGGAGCTAGGTGGGAATAGGGCGAGGCAGGCTGAGAGATTTACATCTTAAAAATCACAGCCAGATTAGGGCGGACGAGAAACAACAGGATGGGGATGAATCTTCACCACCACAATCATCGAGCAGTGACCAACCTAAAGAAGCGCAAGAACTCAGCAAGAACAACAGCAGTGCAAAGAGCATTAAAGAAAGGTTGGCTTGTCGAAGGATAGTCACAAAAGATGAGTAAAAGGCAAGATAGATTGCCCAAAAATACTCCTAGGAAGATGGACTAAATTTTGCAGACTTTCACACAACTAGCAAACTCTACCACTGTCAGTGCTTTCTAGGCAGCACACTTCTCACATAAATGATGTCAATTTTAAATTTTGAATGAGCTTCAGATAAGAAAATGTTTATGATGAAGCAGCCAAGTGGGCTTGTACAACCCCCATCTTTAGGCGTTGCAAAAAAAAAAGATGGCATCATTCTTATCATTATGTATGTTGATTTTCTTATGCTTGCAAGGAATGAACAGATCCAGGCTGTACTTTTAAGGCCACATCAATTATTTTTTGAGCATAGAAACGTGGCAGCTGAAAGATGTCAGCTTTGTGAGTGAAGAAAAAGTATGCCAAGAGAACAGAAATGACTAAGTTAAGGTCTAAAGAGAATCAACAAGAAATATTTGATCCAAAAGAGGGTAATGGATGATATTAATCAGGTTAGGGACTATGGCATCTCAAATGCTGTATGGAGCCATGGTGAAATGGAACAAGCCATATGTTGTCAAAAAGGCCAAAATGTGTCAACATGACCAAAGAGGCGAGAGACAACTGCTTGCATCTGAAGCTCCCATGATGGTGAATGAAGCGGGACCCGGGTCAAACGTTGCCTTGGTCCCTCATAGGTAATGGAGCTGTTCTGCAAGCCTATGATTTGTGTTGTTTGATAGGTTGCTCTATAAGGCTATTGACAGTACAAGCTAAAGCGTCACAATCTCTCAGCCCAAAGCATCAAGAGTGATGCTTTTATCTCACAAATGCATAAATATTTAAAGAACACAATGTCTCTAATCCACATATGTAGAATGGGTGGTTAGCATGGAGAGAACCTTAGAATTTAGGACTAGTAAGAGTCCCCTTAGCCTTGAAGCTTGGCCCCGCTTCAATAAACCCTCTGTCAAGAACAGTTGTTACAAACTGTTGAATGACAAACCCAGCATTCATTATGTGCAAACAAGGCTGAGCCTATAGAATACATGAAGCTGACTTTGGACCATGTTTCTAAGACTCTAATATCTTGAATTATCTATTGAAACTCAAGCATGGCTATTTCTACAAATCCCGTGATCTTGCTTCAACTAGAAGCATTCGAGCATCCACTCCCTGCTAGACAAGTGGATAGCAGGAATAGAAGCTCAAGCAAGTGGACTCTGAACGGTGACCAAAGAAGTGACACAAACCGAGGGAAGTGAGCAAGCCAAACAATACACCAGAGCCGATACTGAACGTAGGGAGCACCAAAGAACTCAAGATCCCCCACCTCAAGAAAATTCGGAAAAATTCTGGCAAGGACCAAGAAGTGGACCCTCACAAATCTCACAAGAGCAAAGTCAAGGTGGTAGACTATACATCTAGTGAATACCTCTTACGGTGAGGATATAAAAAATGCCTGCAAGCCAAGCCTTACTCCCGCTTTTCGGCGCACACTCTAGAACCCGGCGTCCCACGATCCCAAATGGCATGCCGGGGTGGAGATAATGTCAAGCTAGATGGCGACAAGAGTTACAGTGGGGAGACATGATAACCTCTCATCACCAAACTGTAAAGCGAGCAATCCAGATGTTCCAAGCAGTGATGCATGACACCCGTCTCGTATACGCTATTCTCTGCCAAAGGCACAAGGCGCACGGAGGAAGGAGGCATCACATCATATAGCTCAACCCCCCAACCACATGTTGACCTTGGATCCACTAGGTTAGAGAGGCTGGATCAATTAAGAATGCATGGCTCCCCTCTGTAAGCCATACCACCATCCCCCAAGTAAAGTCTCGCTACATGCGCTGCGTGCTAGCCACAATTCTGAGAGCCGCTGGCCAAATCCGCTATGCTGCTGGACAACACCATAGACAGTGTGGGATCATCTCCAATTCTTTGTCAGCACTACAATGGCAGCTACCATACAACTGCATTTGCTCCAACCAAGGGCCAATGGGCAAGCCTCCATGCACAATCATCAAGAAGAAGTAAGAAATCTTTTGTGGTCTATGGCCTATCCAAAGACACGACCAGAAGCGAGAGATGATCTCCCTAGGAGCCTCCTATTCTATCCATGCCTTTCCCTTGAGGGAGTCCAGGCTGTTGCCTCCAACTAAAGACATCGACCAATGTGGCCGATGTAAGAAAAGAAGGGCACCTTGGAAACCCTGTCAAAATGCCCTACCCGAGAGAGCCAAAACCACTCTCTCGTGTCCCACTGAATCTCTCAAAGAGGCCGGCCCTCCCAAAGCCTCCACTGTGCGCTCTCTTGACGAGTTAAGGCTGTGTCACACTCTATAGTCCATACACTGCCCAGTCGGCCCACAACCCTGAACCCATGCCACGTCGTCCTGAAGGTCTCCCGCCATCTCGGGTTGAAGAAGGCCCCCCAACTCTACTCTATAGTATCTACAGCTAGGAGCCAAGTGCTGGCTCCAAAACAAAATCCTGAGAGACACCCCTAATCTCAAAAACTGTCAATACCATAGCCCAGGGGACATGTAGCTCGCTGCCCCTCCCACCATGAAACACGAATCGCCGTGTTGATCTATATCATCCGTGTACCTGTCCCCCTTAGATGCGAAAGGGTCTCTACTCACGCCTCCTTATCTAAGGGTAGACATCTCTAGGTCCTAAACAACTTGGCAAGACCACCGTCCCACTGTGCCAAGCTAATGTGGGTCCACTGCCCTAACATGAGACCCTTCTAATGCCTGGCTTGCCACTCAAACTCCTCTAAGCAAGTAAGACTAGCCCGAATGAGTCCCCTGATAAGCGATGCCGAACCCTATGAAGACTCCTCATCAAGGGAGAGCCCTTCCGTGTGAGGGAATCTCTGAAAAGATCCACCTATGAGATTGTTGCCACAGTCCTCATAAAAGAAGTGTGTTCCAAAGAAGAAGCAAGGGCCTGGGGTAAGGTCTCGAATGACTAGAGCTTGCCTAGTAGGGCTCTGCTCTACATCTCCAGATCAATGATTCCCAGCTCTCCTTGTGCCTGTGGCAAGATCATTGTCTGCCATGCGACCTTGGCTTCGGTATTCCACGTACCATCAAATCTTATCCATAAAAATTATGTACTAAGCGCCTAAGCTGGCCCATGCATCCCCTATGAAATCACTAGCAAGAGGCAATGTACCAAGCTGTGGCAAGGAGGACCTTGTTAGCCACAAGGGCCCTGGCTACTAGGAGAGTTTGGTCGAGCCCCAATATAGAAGCTTGCACCGCACACACTCTAAAACTAAGGCTATTTGTTGCTCTGTTGAAATGTCTATACCCACCAGACAACCAAGACACCTCGATGTCTACCCTTGCAAGATCCACCGAAAGCCAAGGGCTGCCCCCAAGTCACAAATCTCTTGGACCTCCTCTGTCACGGTGAGGAAGCCGACAGATTTGGTCGAGTTGATCCTAGCCTCAGAAGACACGCAGTATAAATCCAAGCCCCCCCTAGCCGCCTCAAGGCTCGCTGCTGAACCCTCCACATAAAGGGCCGTGTCATCTATAAAGTCCAAATTCAATAGCTCCTCCTCTTGTCGAAAGACACCGTGTTTCCTGAACCTAGTCCCCTAGCTTTGCTATTGTATGGCGTCTTTTTAAGTCAGGAAATTTGCAATGGTGCACGGTAATCTGACAAGAATATGCTACTACAACTTGAGAACACAATTTATATGTTCCTTCAAGGCTGGGGGTGAGGTACAGTCCCCTGTGTGTGTGACAAACAGCAGATTATGTACTAGCAATCGGTCCTTAGATCTTCACATTTTGATGCTCACGAGTTCTTAACTCCATTGACTTTTCCAATCTCCCTCTCATTCCAAGGGTATGCTTCCCATCCCAGTTTCTGCTCCCGCACAGGAGTTGAGTAGCAAGTGTTATCAGTGATTGTTGTTTCCCTTGGTAAATTCATAACATAGCTACTTCTAAGACACCTAAGAAAGATATACTAACCCTTTTCATTTGCAAGTAGAACCAATCACTTGGCAGCCCCTCCCTCTCCAGCATGTGTTTTGTTTTCCTCTTCTGATGGCCACTACTACCAAAGAAATTTGCTCTTGCAAAGAGACAACGTGTAGATTGTACACTCATTGTTGGGATAACTATGGTCAAGGGCTTGCTCTATGGTGCATGAGTGCATCTAGGGGAGTCACATGTGTGTGTGTGTGTGTGTGTGTGTGTGTGTGTCCGTACGCCCGTACCTTTCCGTACTTTGTCCATCGTCCGTACAGGCCAGTCTTCACGTACTCAGTCCGTACCATCGTACTGTCAAGTTTCTCTCTGTGCAGCCCGTATATACCTCCGTACAACTCAGCATCGTCCGTACAATCTTGTACTTCCTACCGTACACGTACTTCATTTCTGAGCTCCCTTTCTTACAAAGTCATGGCAGAATATTCATATGAAAAAACGTTTCAAAAGGAGCACTCGGTTCCCTGCAAGAAGCAAAAGCAGGTTGAGGGTCAGCATGACCCGATGCATGATACTCTTAAGGCTCAACTGGTATATGATGTAATGCATGAAGGATTTGCAGATACAAGGAAAGAGTGGAAAGACTCGGTTCCTCAGTTGGCCTCATGGTTGAGGTTGATGAAATTGTGGATCCAGTCAGGGAATATGCTAAGAATGCAGTTATATTATTTTTTCCAGGCCGGATGCCACCTGCTGCAGAGATAGGCAACTGGCTGACACGCACATTGGCTGGCTCTTTTGTTCGTAAAGTACACTATGCAGCCATGGGCTTTTTTGAGGTTATCATGGTGGATGAGATCCACAGACAAATGCTTTTGGAACATTCACCTCTCTTTTTTGGGCAGCAAATGGTGCATGTTTTGCCATGGTCTCCCACAAGGGACTTTCAGGCTTTAATCCGACACAGATGCCCAGTTTGGGTTGAAGTTGTTGATTTCCCACAATGTATGGCCTCACTTTTGCCTAAAATTGCAGCATCTTTAGGTAAAGTGGTCTGCCCACCACGGCCAAATGGCAACTCAAACAGATTTTGCATTCTCTGGAATACTGATAATCCCACACCGAACTCTTATTCAGTCACGGTGAACAATGTGAACATGGGAAGTGCTTTTTATAAACTCAAATGGGGTTTATTTGCAGGGGCCTGTTTTGAGTGCAAAAAGTTTGGACACATGGCTTCACAGTGTCCAATGAATCAACATAAAATGCCTCGTGCTACTTTGCCAGTTCACATGCCTACCAAAGATGCTTCTACTCCAGTTGCCAACAAAAATAAAAGCAGTAGACAGCCTTCTAGGAGTCATGATAAAGGCAAAGCTCCAGTGGCTCCCAATGGGAATCTCACTTCACAATTCACCTCCTGCTATTCAATCCTCGACCAAAGGCCAGCAACCTTCAACTGATGGCTGGCAAAGTCCAAGAAAAGTTATTCCTGCTCGAAGAATTCCACCCCCCCGCACTTGGAATGGTGCATCTTCTAGCGGAAATACCCCAGAGATAAATACAGGAATTGGGATTACATGGGCTGCAGTAACAGCCAGCAGAACACTCTTCCCTGAAGAAGAGGTTGCTGCTTTGCTGTCTACTTCTCAGGCGGCTACTTCTTCTCAGGGGCGAGGCCTCGACCCTGAGATAGAAATGCAAGGCTGAGCTCATAAATTTTGCTGATGTACATAGTTGTTACATTACTATAAATACCTGTATATATGACTGCTCACATCAAATGTTTTACACTCAATGTCCATGGCATATGTGACAGTAGGAAATGGAAATCTGTGTGGATATACATCAACAGATTTCAGCCTGACATAGTGGCAATACAAGAACACAACCAACATATTTATGCAGGCAAGACAGGACACTACTGTGGATATGATATTTTCTATGCTGGAGAGCACTCTTTCTCAGGGGTTGTCCTTCTGATCAAACATGAGCTTCAACCAGTCATTGCTTTAAATGACAACAAAGGCAGATGGCTTGTTCTTCAATGCATTATTAGAGGAGAGGTGTTTGAATTTGCTTCAGTTTATGCACCTCAGTCCTCTAGAGAAAGAACTGCAATTTGGGATGCCATGCAACAATATCCATGGAGATATCATGCCTACATATGTGGGGATTTCAATAATGCTCCACAACAAGGAGACAACACCTCCAAGCATGACCATATGTTATCTCCTGAAAGGCATGCATGGTCTCAACTACTTTTGCATCTGGATCTGGTTGACCTTTGGAAGGAATTGCAACCTTTGTCACCGGGCTACACTTTTCAACATAATGCTCTTTTCGCTTATCAGGCACGTCTGGATCGATGGTATAGTGTCGCTCCCCAACAAAATGGGGATTTTACATGCAAAATGTGGATTGACTATGCCTTTGTGCATTCAAACCATGCCCCACTATGGTTGCAGTCATCTTTTCATAATATGCCAGATGATAGATTGCCACAAAGGAGACATCTAATCATCAACAATAGTTATTTGCAACATGCTGATTTCAAGGCAATGGTTACCGAAGCAGCTCATTGTCTTTCCTCTAGCAGCCATATTCATGTTGATGGTGCCTGGGATTCTTTTATTTCTAAAATGCAAGTTGTGATTAGAGCCTATGGCAAGTCTTACATGAAGACTCTGAGGGAAACCATTGCTCAGGCCAAATCCACTTGCCAAGACCTCACTGAACTCAGCCATCATCGTTCGTTGTCCATGCATGAGCAAACAACACTATGCCAGGCCAGACATTGTCTTAAACTAAATGATCACAGGAAACTGGAAAAATGGGAGACTAGAGCAAGACAAAGAGCCTTTACAGATAAAGGCTACTCTTCCAAAGAATTTTTCAAAAGTTTACATCAGAAGAGAATCAAAACAGAAATTTGCAGAGTACTTATGCCTGATCATGGACTACTTCACGGTCACAGCTTGCTTCTGTTTGTGTGCATCATTTCTCTCAGCAATTTGGCTCTGCAGCTCCTCCCTCGCAATAGATTTTGCTTGCACGAAATTTACTGTTGCAACATGTTTCTCCTATCATTTCCCCTACTCAAGCTTTGGAATTGGAGGAACCCTTTACCGAGAGGGAACTGTCAGATGCGATCAAATCATGTGGCAGATGGAAATCCCTAGGATGGGATGGTTTAACAGTCGAGTTTTTTCTAGAATATTGGCCCATTTTGAAGCATTCATTGCTATATATGGTGAATGTGGCGTGGCAAAATCAAAAAATGCTGGACACATGGAAGAGAGGTCTTGTTAAACTCCTTCCCAAAAAACAAATTTGTGAGTCTTTCGCAGACTGGAGACCTATCACTCTTATGCCCGTAATTTACAAAGTCACTACCAAAATGATTGTTGATCGGCTAAAGGGGTTTCTACATGATGGGTTGCATCCTGCTCAATATGGCTTTGTCCCGCGTAGGCATATCACAGACAACATTGCTAATGCCTACATTGGAATTGAATATGCCAAACACACACAGCAGGATGTTTTGTTATTGCAAGTTGATATTGCCAAAGCTTTTGATACTGTTCAGTGGGATTTTATTTCATCGACTATGCAAGCATTGGGTTTTGGCACAAAAATGCAGCAACTCATCACTTGGCTATATCAAGATAGTGAAGCTGCCTGCACACTTTCAGGAGATATTTCTCCATCCTGGACTCTTGCTTGTTCTGTCAGGCAAGGATGTCCCCTGAGTGCTTTACTTTTTGCCATAGCTACTCATCAACTGCTTCAATATCTAGATTACCTCTTGGACACTAACCAGTTGCACGGTTTGCAGATTCCTGGCAGTCATAGCATGATTGCTCAGGCCTATGCTGATGACTCATTCTTTACTCCCAAAAATACTCGGGCTGATCTGTCCATGATTATGCATGCTCTTTCCACATATGGATTGGCTGCTGGCCTTCGGGTAAATTTTCAGAAATCAAAATTGCTGCCGTTACATGCACAGGAATGGCACAACCTTCTGCGGCCTGGGGAAATTGTCCCCGCTTCTCAATTCATTCGACATCTTGGTTATCCTCTAGGCTGGGGACTCACCCGTTCACAACAAACTGATTGGGTGCTAGTAAAGTTAGGGCAAAACTTGAATATTGGAAGCTTGCAACTTGGCCATTACATGTTCGTTTGCGAATTACACAATCCATTTTGATAGCATACATACAATTTTATCTGCCTCTCACTATGTTCACTAAGGCAGATCTGGTCTCATTTATGTCAGCTATCATGGAAATTTTCTGGCGTTCAAAACATGGCAAGAAAAGTCTCACATTACTCTCTATGCATCGTCTCTGTTCTCCAAAGATGCACGAGGGTCTGAACATTCTCAATATTCAAATGCATTTACTTGCTCACAGAGGGAAAATGATGATACAGTTTATGCAAGGAGATCAGCCTTGGGCTTTCATGATCCGCTCTCTCTTATTACATCTTCATACATCTGCCTTTGGGAATTGACAGCCTACTCAGTGGGATTTTTTATTTGGCTCTATCCAAGGCAAGATCTGAGGATGCCCTTTTGTCTCTCGTCTGCTTCTTGATTGGAAACACATTCTCTCCCACTTGGAATGGCATGGCAGGGACTCTCTCTCGGGCAACTCTTTGAGGGCAGAGAATATCTTTTGGTCTAAAGTATTCCACTCTCCTTTGGCCATACAAGAACCCCGACGTTCTTATTTTCTCTCCTTCAAAGGCATTTCATCTGTGGCGGATGTACTTCAAGAGGATGGCACAATTTTATCTTTTTCTATGGCTGCTCGCAAATATGGCTTAGGAGCTCACTATCGTCCTTTATGGCATAAAATTTCAGCAATGCTCCAACCGTACTTGCCGGTACCTCATTTGGAACTTCAGAATCGGCTTGAGGATTGGATTTTACGCTCTCCTTCCTTATACACCCGTCCTTTGAAGCTCTCACATATCACAGTGTCATCACTGTATAAAGTCTTATTACCTCCACCTTGGATTTCCCATAGAGCAAATACTGTTTGGCATATGGATCGTCCAATGAAGTGGTGGAGAAAAAGGCTGCATCTCCTTTGGCATTACAAAGTCCCTCTTCGACAACAGCTTTTCCTATGGCGAGTTCTCCTTGGTATTTTTCCATCCGGACAGTTACTCGCACACAGACATATTGCTTCAGCTGTTTGTCACAGATGCCAGCACTCTACTGAATCAGTGCTTCACATTTTTTGGTCCTGTCCAAATACTTCTGATCTCATTGCTCTCATCAAACAGAGGCTTCGACATCGATTTCTTATTGTTACTTTTAGCAGATTTTTCTGGTTGTTTGGTTTTCATCCACAGAGACAGGGTTTTGATTTATTTTTTGTATGGGTGCGCTATTGGACCCTATGGACTTTATGGATGGACAGAAATCATAGAGTCTTTGGTGATCCAATATTTTCTTCCTTTCATTTTTCCAAACGCTCTCTGCAACAATCATTCTACGATTGTCTTCAGACTCGTTTGATTGATCAAGATGTGTATACAGCTTATACTGAGATCTTTAGTTGAGTAGTAGCTACTTCGTTCTTGAAGTAACTATGAATGTAATTATTTTACACTAATAAAAGATTTCTTCCCACAAAAAAAAGTGTGTGTGTGTTCGTCTATGCATTTTGTGGGATATGACGCAGCCTGTGCCATCTACTCTGGATCTTGATTTGGGTTCTGCTCATCCGATGCGCATCAAGCTCCATTTTGCATCTTTTCCCACTGCATGTTATGGGTGCAGACAGGTTGGTCATTTTGCTCGTGCTTGCCTTTCCACTTCCAGGCCCATACCTCCTACTCCTTCTTCAGCTGTCAAGGTTACTCTCCCTTCTCCTCCGGTTTCTGCTATGGCTTCTTTGGCGAAGCCCTCTACTGCTCCGAAGCACTACTGGAGGAAGGTTGATAAATCACAGGCAGATCTTCCTTTAGCTGAAGATGCTCAGGACTGCACCCTTGTTGAGCACCATCAGTCTCCTTCTACTTAGGATATGGATGTGCCCCTTGCAGAGAGATATTTACAGGATGACATGCATACTCTCTCTCAGGATACTGCCCCTGCTATTACTCAGATTGATCCTCCGAATGAAGATCCAATGCTCAATCCTGCTTCATCAGATGCAGCTTGTTCATCGGAAGATACAGATGTTGATTTAGCTTCTCCGCCTTTGATGCCTGTGCCAGAGTCTTCTTCTGTTAGGGATGCAGAAGTACCTTTTCTACCGGAATCTTTTCATCCCATGTTACAACAGGTTTTTGACCCTCTGATTCAAAAATTTTGAGTACCAGCCTATATCAAGAAGAATCACAAGGGCAAAAAACAACTGGTTTTTATTGATGGTGTGGTTTCATCACTGCATCAATTTTTACAGCAGAACAATTTGAAGCTGGAGGATGCTGTGTTTGACTCTCCTCCAGCTTGATATGTAACTTTTTACTTGGCTACCTCATGACTTTTGCTCTGAGGTTTTACTTGTAAAAACTTTTTGCTTGTACTTATTGGTGGGTTTTTACCTCTTTTGAGGTTTCCCACACAGAAATATAAAGATTTCACTTTTTAAAAAAAAGTGTGTGCGCGTGTTGTAAAGGCACATCTAGTGCTATGATGTGTCTAGTGTGTGACCTAAGTGATGATGTAAGCCAAAGGCCCCCACATGGGAGGTTCCTTTTATTTAGGCCAGTCCCACTGATGTAGGGACTGATTGCCACTGATGTAGGGAAGGTGCCTTTGATCTAGACCACCTTCTCCCCATTTCTATAAGAGAGAGTCACCTCTCTCACAATCAATACGAAACAACATTTTTTGTTACATCTTGTCCTTCTCACTCCTCTTCCAAGATGCATCTATTCTATCCCACATGTTTCTACATTTGGTATCAAAGCCTTAGGTTCTAGATCTAGCCTAGCCTAGCATTAGATGCTCTCTCTAGCATGAACTACTAGGTTTTTCAAAGATTCGTCATCATCTCCATTTTCCTCTTTCCTTCCAAAATTTTGTGAGACCTACAACCAACCATTCCCAGAGTCCTTTAAAACTAAGCATCCTTGAATATGGGCGACCTCCTGGCTGCAAGCAATTAGAAATATATTCCTGCATACGCCCGTGCTGATAGCTTCTGCGGCGCTCGGCAAACTTTCACACAATTCTGCCCAATGCCTCGACTATTCGATAATTCCTCTGAGCACAAGTTGGGTGACACTACAAGCAAGCTGTTAATGAAGTTTGAGCTTGTTTGGTCAAGCATTTGAGGAGAAACAAACAAAAAACCAGTCGATTTTGCTAAGCTTCTCTATGGCGACCTGGTGCAACATTGCGCTCTTCCTAAGTTGAGGACCTTCTCTAGTATAAGGCCTTTATTTCTGCATTAAAACCCCCTTGAATAGAGCTACAAGCTGTGCAAATTGTGGCCTCTAACTTCCATGTTTACTGTTTGAAGAATTTTGGCAGTTTTGGTTGAAGAATCCATTGACTTTGAGCAAGTGGAGGAAGTTCAAGACTTTTATTCATCTGTAAGTATTTGATTAGTTTGAATTGATAGTTGAGGGAATATGGCCAATTCTTGTTGTTATTGAATGAAACTCTAACTACTTCAAGAAGAAGAAAACAGTTTTTGAGAGGCTTCATGCTTGGAAATAAGTACAAATTGTTTTCTCTTATAGGGCCTCAGGTATTCTATGAGAGACTTGACTCCTCTCGAGCCATTTCGATCCGACGTCTTCAGGCTGAGTCTTGTTCGTTGGATGTGATACCACACCTTCCTTTTGCAGCTGTACATGCCTCTGTGGATACATCTTGGGAGATTCTAGCGAGCATAGCATCCTGGCATATCTAGAGAGCCACATGCACAATGGCATTGGAGGGAACTCAGGTTCATCCCTCGCACACATTGGCTAGTATCTAGACAGACACCATACATACTTTAATGGCCGTATGGATGAGTATCCAAGGAGACTCCCGCGCAGCCTCAGCTAGGAGGGCTTCTTTTTTCAGAAATGGAAGGATTCTCCTTTCTTCACTGGGAGTTCACTCGATGAGGATCTCTCTTGGGCAGTTCCGGGTCTCTTCACACAGACTTCGCATCGAGAGCGACAGAGCAGAGCGACTACCCAGGGAGCGGCGCATATGCACACTATGTGACATACAAGAGGTTGAGATAGAGGAGCATTTCATCTTCAAGTGTCCTGTGTACTATGAGATCCGAGGACGTTTCCATTGCCTCTTCAGAGATAGTTATGGGATTTTAGCCCATTTCCTCTCCTACCCAGACCAGTGGTGTTTGGCAGGTTTCATTCATGAGGCACTTAGACACCACGAGAGGATACTCCAAGCACGGAGACAGAAGCAGACTTCTTCCTCGGTTGATCCCTCTCAGAGCTCTATCACGGAGTTCTTTCAGCTAGATCACATGGACCCCAACGAGACGAGGCCTCGACATGACCGTGACCCGGAGCCCGTGACCCGACAACTCAGACAGAGGGTCGACACACAGATCACACTTAGAGACATCCCCTCCTTGTTTAGAGTTAGAGCCCAACCGACGGGGGTCACAGTAGCCCTAGTTAGACGCAGAGCTATGACCAGGAGACGTGCCAGGACTGCACCTCTGAGTGGCCGACAGCACTCTATTGCCCACTTCATGCCTCCACTGCCTCATCCATCCTGATATCTTGCTGTTGCTGGGGATGATGATGATATTGATGATGATGCTGAGATTGATATATAGTCGATTATCGACATGACTATGTTGTACTTAGGACTTAGTACTGCCATTCTGCATTTTTTGCATTTTTGCATTTTGCATTGGTATGGACGCTCGTTTAGTAGCTCCACTACCACAGCTCGTTGTATCAGGATTTTCACAGCCTCATAGACCCATCGATCTTCCGAAGACTTTAATAAACTTTCTTTCTTTCTTTCTTTCTAAGACTCCTACAGGGTTGAGGTGGCACTTTCAGCCTCAGTCTTGGTTGTTTTTCACCTCACTTTAAGAAAGTTTATATATCCTCATGATTTCATGATGTATTCCGCTTAGAGCTTGCTCTCACGGGTTTTTTCTCTTACTTAATAGAAGTCTATTTTTTGAAAAAAAAAAAAAGTACAAATGTGTGTTGAGGTTGATGCATTGATAGGAGACTTCAGTTCTAAAAGCATTGAGGCATAACATGGTAGATGAGCAAGTATTGTATGCATATGGTGAGACAAACTCTATTGAATTCTTCTGTACAATCATGAAGTCTATGATCACTCATAGTGGTGAACAAATGGATGCAAATATTGATGACTATGTTTCAAAGTATGTTTCCTTTTGGAGATATTTTGTACTTCTCAAGTACAACATTCTTGATGACGAGGTATTCTTGGTGCTATCAAAGAAAAGGGAGATCTACTCTCTCCACATTTGAATTTCGAAGGCTTCCTCAAAGTTTTCAAGATGAAGAATAATACTCATATTTCTTGTGAGTTTTTTCAACAAGAGGCATCACTTTTGGACACTGGAAATCTTGAAGATGATCAAGCATTTACAAAGAATGCCAAGGCAAATCTGATTGATAAAACTCCATCAACAAATGAAGCATCCAACTTTGTAGTAGAAGACAAGGACTTTGCCTTTTAAGCAACTTGTCTTTGAATTTTTGTTTATCATCACTTGGTCAAATTTTGAGGTTCTCTGCCTGGAGTAGTACTCCAAAAAGAATGTCATATGTTTTGTCTTTTGTAAATCACCTCTGGTCATCATATGATGTAGGCCATGTGATATGTGTTTGGTCTATCCCAGTTCTGTAAACCTTGATCCTTGGGCACCTTTGCGAGCATGAGATCCTAGACATAGATTTATCCTTCACCACCATGAGATGGCACAAGAAACTATGAGACTAGATGTATCCTTGACATTGCAAGAGGCAAACCCTTGAGGGGGGGTATGTTGAGATAACTATGGTCAAGGGCTTGCTCTATGGTGCATGTGTACATCTAGGGGAGTCACATGTGTGTGTGTGTGTGTGTGTGTGTGTGTGTGTTGTAGAGGCACATCTAGTGCTATGATGTGTCTAGTATGTGACCTAAGTGATGATATAAGCCAAAGGCCCCCACATGGGAGGTTCCTTTGATTTAGGCCAATCCCACTGATGTAAGGGCTGATTGCCACTGATGTAGGGAAGGTGCCTTTGATCTAGGCCACCTTCTCCCCATTTCTATAAGAGAGAGTCACCTCTCTCACAATCAATATAGAACCACATTTTTTGATACATCTTGTGCTCTCACTCCTCTTCCAAGATGCATCTATTCTATCCCACGTGTTTCAACACTCATATCTAATGGTTTTCTATTGATTGATGGCCCTTATTTGGCTTCTTTGTTCCATCGCTGGCATCATTACCAGGAAACCTGGTAGCAAGGCTATCCTCTGTTTATCAAACTGTCACTGGAAACACTGGTTAGGTAGAAAGAAACCCCAATGATTATGAGCAGTAATGGTAGCACAGTGATGTTCTGACGCCATTTAAATTCTCCTTTTGATTGGCATATAGCAGCAATGTCATCCCGGGACAGATCGGAATGTGACCCACGTAACTCCACGAAGCAGTAACCAATAGGACGCTGGCTAGGTAAAAATCTTTCATGAAAATCAATCACTCTCAAACAGCATGATAATTTAAGATAGTAGATGTGTGCACAATCTTTCAAGACACTCACAGATGGAAATTTCCAGTCAGAAAGTACCTGAAGAACACATTTTGAGGATACATGTGTACTGCTTTTTGAAGCAGGTGGATTGCATTGCTGTAATCCACTCTTCCATGCATTTCTTGACATAGCTGATAAAAACATTACAAATAGAATGGTTAAAAGAACTGTGCAGAGCATCGAAAATAATGCTATTCCTAAATTGATTCAAAATGGTATCAGGGTCGCACCTGCATGCTTGCAGTAAGTAAAGAAATGAATTGTGCAGCCTTCTCATGCATAAAAAGCACATCATGTTTTGAAACCAGTTGCAAGAGAACATCACTTCTCACAGCAGTACTCGCAATTGCAAAAGCTGTTAATGCAAGGCTGGTTTGAGAGTAAAAATCCATCGATACAAAATCTATTTCACCCAATGCAGATGCCGGCCCTGAAAGTGAATACATGAATTTCCAGAGCAGTATTATAGATGCAGAAACTCCATTTGGATCCTTCGATTTCTTCACTGACACCTTTGCAATAGAGAGAGCCAATTTACGCCTACCCAATTGCCACAGTGCAACTGCATAACCCCGAAGTGCACTGCCATCTTCTAGGTTACCTGTAAGGAAATCCATGAGAAATTCTGAAAACTCATAACATCCATACCACTTCTTTTAATAAACAAGGCTGAAATATTTCATGTCAGTTTGATCAAACAGATTGCCCCCTGGATGCCACTGTAAAGACATTCTACTCCGATTGATGCAAGTTAATCAATGTAATGGCACTGTAGGGCCTTAGCGTTAGTTAAGACAGATTGCGATAGGCCCTCCAAATCCTGAAAAGCCTTCTGAATAAGCGTTGCTTGACCAGCATACCATAATCCTATTTTCTTCTCTAATCCCTATCCATAAAAGTGCTTATATTGGCAGATAGAATGATACGAGAGTTATGATACAACTATTGTCGATTCACAAGGTAGATGTCACCGTTCCAGCCAAATTCCATCCCCTGGTTGGTATGCCAGAACTTCAAAGGCAAGTTTGCAGACAGACAAGAATTTCAACTCTGCTTCCCTTTTTTTTTTCAACCAGCTACAAACTAGCATATCTTATTTTGACTATCATCTTTAGCATTGACAGTGAAGTAATCTTCCACTTTGATGGACCATTCCTGTAACTCGTTGGGATTTCCGTCCCCCTCTACAATGGTCATAATAATCTTATCCGTATATATATCTACATGTTTCCAAAAACATGCCCAGACCCATACTCTGAAAACACAACAAATAAGTGCAATTTCCTTCTCATTAAACACATCTCAGAACAAGGTTAGCCATTTCCCTCGTTCGGAAAGAGGGGGGGGGATCATGCCTGATTTTGCAAGTGTTTCATACTCTTCTACTGCAGACTCTGCATCTCCAACCTGTCATCAATAAGTCCATATTTAGAAGCAGAAACCTAGGGTCCCCATCCAAGATGCTAGCTTGCTAAATGCTAACCTTACAAAGGGCACGGGCCAGGTTGATGCTGATTGCAAGTCTTTGATCATGGACCACGCTTGAGTTGAACTGTGGAGAATGATCTATGGCAGCACGTGCCAAGTTGAATGCTTTAGTTGCAGCCAGATGGTTTCCTTGGAGTTCACAAACAAGACCTTTGAAATTGTGTACTTCAGGCCAATCTGGTGCCTGAAGGACCAATTGGTCGACTGCAACATGAACCTGTGCTACAGTTAAACATGGATTCGTCAATTTTACGAGCAAAAACCTATGAGCAGGTTTATCCGAGCATGTTTTTAAAGAGATTTAAAAAATGGTATTTCTTTAGAAAACATGGTTTTCACACTTTTATTTTCACTAGAACTAGATCCATTTATCATAAAAATATACAGACTAGTCACTGATTCATTTTTACACAACATAAATTTTCTAATTTAAAGACATTAATATTTAATACTATATATGCAAGATTTTCCAAAATATAACCCCATAGATGTGCTCAAATAGGGTGTTCCAATCAATTTGAGTGGTTGAATGACTATATTTGGACATTGGATGTGAAAGTTATGTCACTTTTAAAAGTGCTGTCTAAGGTAGTTTCGCTGGCGAAACTACCTTAGAAGACCTACTTCAAAGGGGTTTCGCTCGCGAAACTACCTGGATGTCTTGCTTCAATGAGTTTTCTTTGAAGAAACCCTTTCATGAAGATAGGTTGAGACATGTTTTTCAATGTCACCCCCTATCAAGTAAGAGTTGTAAGAAGGATCATAAGGGAATTTTCGTAGAGAAGTCTAGTCTACATGTGGGTTTCTTCAAAAGCCATCCCATTATGTTCTCACCATTCCTAAAGATTCACGTAAATATTTGTGTATAAAATAGGCATTGCTATAATACTTTGCATATTTCTAAGTGAAACTATGTTTTCTTCTTATCCATTTTTACCATATTTTTGCATAGCAAATTGCAGATTTTAAGCTTGATTTGCAACAAACATTTGCTATGTTTGATCTAGGTCTTTTGCAATACTATATGGGCATCCAATTTGCTAGCAATGAGGGGGGGCTTTTGATGTCACAATCCAAGTATATTGGACAGCTTTTGCAGCGTTTTTAGTTTGAGGATTGCAAGCCAGTGTCCACACCATTAGAGCATGGTTTTCACTTCTATTCTGAGAATGGCATCGGTGCATGTTATGTCACTCTCTATCAGCAGGCGGTTGGTTGTTTAATTTACTTATGCCATACGAGACCCGATCTTCAATATGATGTCTCGCAGTTAAGCAAATATATGCACAGTCCCTCTACGCACCATTGGCATGCCGTGAAGCCTGTTTTCAGGTATCTCAAAGGCACTCAGCATCATTTAGGCCTTCTTTATCAATACTAATTCTTCACTTGTTATACATGGATTCACTGATAGTGATTGAGCTGGCTGTTCAGACACCCGTGTGTCACATAGTGGCAAATGTTTCATGCTTGGTACTTCATGCATTTCTTGGTTCAGCAAGAAGTAGAGTATAGTTGCTACTTCTAGTTGTGAAGCTGAGTACATTGAAACCAGCCTCAACAACATAATGGCACATACCAGGGCCCATAGGACATCAATACGACCGGGAGAAGATGGGCTACAAAAACCCTAGATCCTGCGGAGATAAACTAATTCTGCTCAGGCACAGCTCCAAAAGCAGCTTAGAAGCGAACACCCACACTTGGAAAGTTACCAAAATCAGCTGGCATAGCCCGAAAGCCTCCAGAAATCAAATCACAATCTTCCTGCACAGCTTGGACAGCCTAGAAACAGAATTGCAATTTCCCCAGAACAGCCTGACAGCTTGGAAACTCCTACAAACAGAGCGTGGTTCCTGTAGCAGCCTGGAAATACCTGGAAACAACAGCATAAACAAATCGCAATCCCTGACAGGTGCCCTAGCAGAAAACGCAATCTACAACAGGATCTTGGATTGGATGCGATTTCTCCTGGCAGGCCTTGGATCACCTGAAATTCGCCCCTGGCTAATAACAAATTTCCCTAGCAGACCCTTAATCACCTGAAACTCGCCCCCGGCTAAAAACGAATTTCCCTGGTAGGCCCTGGATCACTTGAAACTGACCCCTGGGTAAAACTGAATTTCCCTGGTAGGCCTTGGATCACTTGAAACTGGCCCCTCGGTAAAAACGAATTTCCCTAGCAAGCCTTGGATCCCCTGAAACTGGCCCCTGGGTATAAACGAATTTCCCTGGCAGGCCCTAGATCACCTGAAACTGGCTCCTAGGTAAAAACGAATTTCCCTGGCAATACATATCTTGATTGTGTTTTTCTACTACTCTTTGTTTGTTAGATTATTAGGAGTGTTGCACGCCTCTACTTTCCCTATGGATGTTTTCTCTATTATGTTGTAATTTCATTTGGTCTCATAGGCCTCTTTGGCCTTTCATAGACAATGTATGCAAGTCACCCTCAGATCTAGCCTATCGGCCCTACACAGTAGTAGATCACATGCTTCTTCACAGGCAAGGAAACAATCGTGGAACGCCAAGATCGAAACCTTGATTTTCAGGCACTCCAAGTTAGTAGAAGATTGGATACAGACCCATCACCTCAATGGTACCATCATTGCAGCATTGACAACAACAAGCCTCACTACCACCCTTGATTATACCCTAATAGAGAGGAGCTGAGGACAGCAACAAGAGATCTCTGACACACCTCATGATCGATACCTGACTCATGATACATGTAAGGACAGGGAAAGAACTACTCCCGACACACGTAGTCTTTCTTGTAGTTCCTAGGGTCACCAAGAATGATCTTCAAGACGTTGGTTCAAGGGGACACGTGTGCCTTATATAGGAACCTTATCCACATCAGTGAGGTGGCCTTCACATGATTATTGTCCACCAATACTACCAGGTTTAGCATTAGTAGAGCAAGCATTCCATGACTACACACTCAACATTAGGATGCATTGACTGGTAGGCTTGAGTCACAGGCTAAGAGTGATGTTACATGGGAACGTGGTCCTTGAGTGATCTTAAGGATAAGAAATGAAGAGGATTACCAAAAAGCGAGCCATACAAAACAATAAAAGATTCATAAATCCCCTATTTGAGAGGTAAAAATTTATAATTTATTCAAAAGTCCATATGTTTCCTTAATGCTAAATGTTAAATATGCATATAACTTTAAAGCCACTAACACTAATTTCACATCACCCATAAGAGAGTTGGTATGTTTCATTGCCAAGTCATCGTTAGTATCAAAGAAAAACCCTACTGCAGTAAGTTATCCCTTTCCACCATAGTAATTAAGATCATCAATGCAACCTTCCACACAAGTGGGGTGTTTCCAAGGACTCCTTGAATGGATTAGTCTAGATTCCATGCATATGTAAGTGCTTAGCTTTTTTAACTCTATTTACTCTTAAAACCAAACCCATGTTTCTTTATTACTGTAAAGCCATCCCTTCCCAATGATTTACCCTTACATCCCACTAATCCAACCAATGCAACAAATCAACCACAAATTCATATTTTGGTGCATGAAATTTTACTAGATGGTCCAAATAAACATGATAATCATCTCAATCATGCCTTGCCATTTGATTTGATATGTAACATGACCCTGTTTGGACTTGTAAATCAAAAGATACATGGATGTGAAAATGTCATCTTTTGGGACAAAACAGGGAGCGTATTTTGAACCCAAAGACAAGTTTTTAACATCCCTTCATCTTTTGATTGTCAAATACAAATGGCATAATGTTACATATGAAATTAAATGACAAGGCATGATTTATATGAACATAATGCACCATCTAAAAAAATTGTGTGCATCAAAATATGAAATTTGTAGTTTTTGGCCAATTTATTAAACCAAATTTAGGGAGCGAGAAGACACTATCTATTTACGTTTTAACATCCTCTACCTTTAAAAGCACGCGGTGGATCACTCTTCATAAACCCATAAAGCATGTGCGAGCAAGCATGTGTTAAAAGTTGCCCATATTCTTGATTTTTACATTTTCTCATGTAATTAGTAAACCCCTGAACGTGCTTACATTTTCAATTTTGAAATTGTGACACTCCTTCATAAAGTTGCTATTTTATAAATCCCCTCATGCACATAAAGAGCATGTAAGTCTCCCAATTGACAAGATACCCCTTAGTACACTAAAGTGCTATGTAACATGTTTATGAGTGACTCTCGGCGTAATTGCCAAACCCAAATGGGGTCAAATTAAAAGAACTATGACACATAACCCCCCTTCTGAATACTTTCTATTTCAAGCAATTTTATGGGACACTAAGATTCTTTCTTTACTTGCTTGATTTTCCTACAGCTTCAACAAATTGTCGCTCGCTTTTGTGAGCTCGCTCGCTTTTTCCCGCTCGCTCTATTGAGTGCATCGCTCTTTATTCGTCAATGTGCATTCCTTCCCAACAACCTTGCATGTATGTGCGGGCTCATCTCACGTTCCCATATCGAATGCAAATCTAGCTGAAACTCATTTTTATGATTCTGCAATTTTTCAATTCAGTGTGTACATTTGCTGGATTTGGCACTGTCACTCATGCACACACGTACACAGCTCACGTATACATTGCTAGAGGAAAAAAGAGATCCAGAATGTGAGGACAACATCAAGTAAAATGTATCCAACAAAGGTACATGTGGGCATGCCATTTGATAAGTTTATGAACCATGCACTTAATCTTCCTAGACTCGAATATATTCATTGTTGAAACATCTTATAGATAATACACATTTGAATACTTGCATGCCCCCATGTACCTGTGCAGAGTGAAGTTGATGTGTATCTACTGCAATTTTGGCCAACCCTAATTGAAACTCCGCAATCTGTAAACAATCAGCTAGATGTTAAGTGCTCTCTCTCTCTCTCTCTCTCTCTCTCTCTCTCTCTCTCTCTCGGAAGAGAATGAACTACTGAAAGCACGTAACCCACTTGAAGAGGGGGAAATCCAACCATCTCTCAATGAGGAGTTAAACATGCTGAAAACAGAAATGAAAAACTCAAGGAAGAGATGGCTACCCTACAAATGGCAATACAAGGGAAGCATGAGGAGTTCTCCAAGCAGATAAATAGGGGACGAGCTGACATGAAAGAATAAAGAGAAGTAGTCAAAGCAGATCCAATAAAGAAAGAGTTCATTTCTGATGCCTTACAAGAAGAAAAGAGAAGTAAAGCACTTAATGTCCTTGTTAGAAGTCTTGTAGTTGGGAACACCGCCATGGCAGATGCTGAAGCTTTGATCACTAAGATAGGGGTCAATCTCACCTTTGAGCCAGCTTGGAGGATAGGAAAGGATGATGCACCTACGAGACCTATGATTGTGAGGTTCCGGACACGAGCAGACCAGACTACCTTCATGAGCGTGAGGGCGGCTCTGAAGGGGACTAGAACATACTTGGATGATGATCTCACGCTTTTACAACAAGAGCACACAAGAGAGGGGATGACCCGAGTGCTGGCTGCGAGGCAAGAAGGAAAATGGGCTGTACATCGAGATGGTAATTTTATCATTCGAGAAAGGGTAGAAAGAGGTGGAGGAGATACAGGTAGTGCATGACGGTGTCGGGCCTCTGAGACAAAGACACAAGGAAGATTGAATATGGCTGTAGGGAACTGTTATGGCACTGTCTGGTCCGATCTGTAATGGCTTTTCAAAGACATATACAGATAGAGACATTATTTTCTACACTGAGACACACATGAGAGCCCAGAGAGAGGGTTGCCCACAGTGACAGGTTATACAGGTTATACTTGGCAGTCAGCTCATAGGAGAGAGCTAAGGAGAGATAGTGGGGTACGAGGCTCTGGAGGAGTGGCTGTCCTCTTCAAAACACACCTGAGACCATTTGTATCTATGGTACGAAAAGAGGAGCATGCACGTCATATGTGGATACAAATCCAGCTGCCAGCTGCCAACCGGTCTTCATTGTAGTATGCTACTTCCCCCCAGACACGTCATCATATGCACATGAGGTCACTATAGAGGGACACATCCCGTTTCAGACGATACATGATGACATCATAGAGCTCTCCAGGCAGGGAGACACCCTCCTTCTAGGGGACTTCAATGCAAGGATAGCAAATAGACAATAGGGCCTACTACACATTGCATACGAGAGATCCCCACGTGGTCCCAAAGCTAGATGCAGCAGAGCTCGGGATCCTGAGACATTCTGCAAATGCCCTGAATAATGTGACAGCATACGGGCGAATTTTATTTGAGTTGGGAGCAGTCCATGATCTCATCATCTACAATGGCCTCCAAAGATGGCCATCATCTAGAGGGTTCACTTGTTTTCCACATGGCTGTGGGAAAAGCAAAGTGGACTACCTGCTGGGCCCTTTAGCTTTCACTTCGCGAGATACATGACTTCACAGTGCCCCCTCCTCCACTCAGAGCTGAGCACTCATATCTGGCCTTCTGTATCCCAGTTACCATGCCAGTCACAGAGAGAGGCCCTGCCACACCTGCTCGCACACTCAGATCCACTTTGATCGGGCTCTCAACCCAATATACGTGAATCACTTAGCCAGAGAGCTTTCTCCCCTTCTAGGAGATGATATAGACCTTGCCCACGCCTCGGGCACCCTTTCTTCAGTAGTACAGGACGCTGCCACCAAATCCTTCCCTACGACCAGATCCACACGGGCCCGAGATGTGGGAAGATGCCTCAAAACCCTTGGCTTGACTTGACAATGAGTGCAGAGAAGCGTGAGCCCACCTCGCACGAGAGTGAGCCCTGGGTCAACTAACGCCATCAGGGGCTCACGGGATTTCTGACGGCCGACACACCGTAAGAGAGGGGCCTTCCTCACACACGACATGGATGAGATCATCAGATCATTTCAAGGCAGGGACCTGACCACTGGATGGGAGCTTCTTTCAGAAGGGTAGCCACCCATTCCCATCACTGATCCAAGAGTGTGGCACACTTATGCATGCTCCTTATATGACATCCTGATGCAGGCACCACCGGACATGTCCTTTAGGCAAATGCACGGGCTGTGCTCCACCGGCTACACAAGTGGAAGGCACAGGACCATGAGGGCCTACGGACTGAGCAATTCGCACATGGGCAGGAGGTCTTAGCCCCAGTTCTTGCACAGATGTTCAACCATGTTGTATGCCATGGCTTCCCACCGGTTTGGAGCACCGGGAACTACTGCACCCTCATGATTGGCCACACACTAGCCAAGATTTATGGATCAGTACTAAAGAGGAAGATCAGCAACCATACAAAGGAATGGGGACAGCGAGTACTAGGGCAGGCAGCAAGAGGCAGCACTCTTTACTAGATCACAGCTTCACTCTGACAGTCACACGTTCCCGCATGATCAGGAGATACAGATTCTAGAGACATTGATCTAGGGGGTGATGAGCCTATATGAGTCAATCAGAGGCAGAGTTCGTGCCCCAAGTGGTCTATCGGATTAGGTCGAGAGCAAGATCGGGGTGAAGCAGGGTTGTCACCTCTCACCGACTCTCTTCGGACTTTACATCAATGAGATCACATCCTTCGCCAGCTGCCTGGGAGGCGAGGGACCATTACTGGCAGACCTCACGATACAAATACTGCTATACACTGATGACATAGTCCTTATATCATCTTCGGCGAAAGGGTTGAGAGACATCTAGAGGCCCTAAAGGTGTTTTGCAGAGAGAGAAACCTGACAGTCAACCTTGGGAAGACCAAGGTTATGGTCTTCAGACTTCAACACCTCACGGGCAGTGCTATGCCGACTCAGCTTCACTTATCGTGGCGAGCCAATGGAGATAGTACAATCCTACACGTATTTGGGAGCAGTCTTCACACGACCCCTCTTCACGATGACCTATGCAGCCCACGCACGACTCACACGGAGGCGGAGTGCTTTGGCTCGACTAGAGCGACAATGCTTCCATGCACACTTCTAGGATACAGCAACGAAGGGTTGGCTTTTCGATACGCTAGTGCGACCGACTGCCATGTATGCAGCGCCTTTCTGGGCATGCGATCTCCGAAAAGCACAGTGGATGAAATTTGAGCGGCTACAGGTGATCATGGGGTCCAGGATGATTCGGTATAAGCCCTCAGTCCCACATGTGACAGTAGGTTGATGCCATCTTTCCAATAGTGACTTTTATCCACACAGGGTTTTTTTTTTGCAAAAAAATTACTTCTATTAAGTATGAAAGAAACCGCAAAGCAAGCTCAATGCCAAAGTACATCATGTTAAAAAAACATAAGAGAAATCAAAGCTCAAAAGGAGCTAGCAAATAACCAGGGATGAGGCCGAAAATGCCAAGTCAACCTTGAGACAGAATCAGAGAAGAAAGGAGATCCCCTCCAAATTCTGAAGAAAGTGTTGCTCCTAGCACAGGCTTGCCATTTTGCGATTGAGACAGTTCAACATTGTCTTTGGGGGTGCAGACAGGCGAGGATGATCTGGTAGGGTGTTGCGAGGATATTATGTATTTTCCATACCTCACCCTTCTTCATGACTTGGGGTTCAATGGCTTGGCTTTCTCTTATGGGGCCTCAGGTCTTTATTGAGGGACATGATTCAGATGGGGCTTTTTTGGTTGACCGACACTTAGTAGCCATGTTCACTACATGTTGCTTTTACTTCTTTCGGAGCTGCACATGCTTCAGTAGACACATCATGGGAGATTTTGGCTAGTATTGCAGCTTGGCATATTTGGAGAGCCAGATGTATAGCAGCATTGGATGGATCCCAGGTTCACCCCTCTCAGACTTATGTAATTGGCGGCTTGAGTACAAGTGATGGAACTCATAGTGAAGATTGGAGTTAGTGAGAGGGTACCGATCCTCTCGATGACCCCTGCATACTCGCCCAAATGGCTATCAAGGTAAAGGACGTGTGTAGCCACGAACCTGGACCTCCATAGGTTCACCGCAATCCCTCTATGAATAGAAAGCCAAAAAAAGAGAGTGATTTTTCTATTCTTGAGGGATTTTCAGAGTCTCCTCCAAAAGCTTTTGTGCACATCTATAGAAATGTGAAAGTTGTCCCAATGAGGAGATCTAGAGGGGCTCCAACCTCTACAACTAAGCTGAAATCTCCTGACATTTCTAACCATGTAACAAAGAAGTGGATGCTCTTCTCTCAGTTTCCTTCATCAATCCACTCCCACTCTCCAGGGTCCTACTGCAAACATCTGATAGGGACACCTCCATAGAGCCAAAGTCTCCATGAACCCAGAGCCAAAAGAAAAGGGTCGGGATCTAGGTACCATTGTGAATCTGTTCCCTGCTCCATAAAACCTGCAACCTTGACCGGCTAGAAGGGGACCCCCTGAAGGATATCATCAGAAGACATATCTAGCCTCCCTCCAG
This sequence comes from Dipteris shenzhenensis, assembly GCF_047967505.1. Taxonomy (NCBI): domain Eukaryota; kingdom Viridiplantae; phylum Streptophyta; class Polypodiopsida; order Gleicheniales; family Dipteridaceae; genus Dipteris; species Dipteris shenzhenensis. The sequence goes on along the minus strand of NC_141609.1, from coordinate 9,325,959 downwards.
ACTTAACATCAAAAACCAGGGCATCCTCATGTGCATCCCACAAAACAATAACCTGAATAAAATACCCGTCCCAGTGAAAGTACCCAACCAAGTGGAGTCCGTAAGGGGCATATTATCTGTATCCATCATCACCATTGGAATGGCAGCATCAATCTGCTGAATCCTCCCTGCACTCCCTCTCGGGTGACCAACAGATAGAACTATCTAATCCTCTGGAAGCTTCCTGAAAGCTTTCCAAGATCCAACAGTGGATGCAGGGCCTCTCTCCCATCTGGACCACTACATATAGTGTGAATTGCCTAGTGGTATGCCATGCTCATTAAGTATGCTTTCATTCCACCTAATGGACTGCCTATCAATTTCTTCATGAAAGGAGAGTGGCACTCTCCAAATTGTACTTATGAAGCTATCCCAAGCTTTCAGAATGGCAGCCATAAGAGGAGAGTAGGGAGGTCTGAGCGGGAGTGAAGTAAAAATCTATCTAGTTCTGTCCATCCACTCTCCTCCCGAGGTTGGAATACATGTATGTATGCTGCGAATGAAAAAATCCTTCCAAGGATCCTAGGCTCCTATCTAGGTATCAATCCTCTAACCACTACCTTACAGAGCAGGGCCTTGCACTGCAAGTCAGGGTCAACGATATTAAGACCCCCTTCTCCTAAGCCACCCTGGCGATGTCATCCATCGTCCCATCAAGTCCACTCCACAAAAAGTTTCTGATAGGTCTCTGGAGCTGACTCATACTATCCTTGGGGCGGCACCAACATGAGCAAACAAACCAAGCAGTCGCCAATAACACCTAGTTGGCCACCTCAACCCTGGATGCCAAGTCTAGTTTGGTTGAACTCCAGAAGAGGAGTTTCCTCCTTATGCTCTCCAGCACATGAGAATATTGTTGTGCAAGAGAGATGCCCACACATACCTGGCATCCCAAATACATGACGGAAACACCCCTATGAATCCAAGTGAACCCAAAATCAGCTCCCAAGTCTGGAGTGTCCTCATCGCTGATCCAAAAGCCATTGGATTCGTGCCAATTTAAATGTGCCCCTGCTGCCATGCAAAACAAATCCAAGGCTGTCCTAAAAGCAGTGAGTGTCTGTGGTATGGCATCCAAAAGAAAAGCCGTGTCATCTGCCAACTCACTATCCAAAAGCTCATCTTCGTGCCTCAATGGAAGTCTCAGCCCAACAATATCAGCTTGAGATCTAATGTAGATACTCATAGCTTCAGCCACAAAAAACGGCATCCCTATCGAACTAATCTAGAGATCCGGAACCTGTCTCCCCTGACTCCTCCAATAAGTACATGGCTATGGGCTGATCTATAGAGAGTAGATACCCCTCTAATCCAAGCACCTGTGAATCAAAAACGAAGGAGAGTTCACTCCAAAAAGCTCCAATCTACCCTGTCATAAGCTTTCTCAAAGTCCCGAAGTAGAATGGTCAGCCATAGAGTTTAGGACTTACTTCCAAGGCTGTCCCTGGAGTCATCCAAACAACTAGCAGAGGGCGGCATGATATGCACGTATATCCACCTGGCTTGCTAGGCACAGTATCCAGATGGACAAACTTCATCCCTTTCACTACAACATGGACGCGCCTCCTAAGTCGATCCCACGAGATGAGATCAACCATACCATACAGTTAGATCTCAAACTCCACAAATCTCAGACATGGGAAGGGGACCGGGAGTTCCCCACCAAGATCAAGTTCTATCGCGACCACTTCCTGAGAAGGTTAGAGGAGGGATTCATCGTTAGACCCTAGACAAAGGAGTCTAACATGCACTGAGGATTGCCATTGGACAGATGTAGTTTCCTCCCATCAACTGAGGATTGAGGCAAGGAGAGCTGCAGGTATACCCAGAGAGCACAGGATTTGCATGCTATGTACGCTGGGGGCGGTTGACCATAGAGTCCAGATTACCCAATAGCGAACCTAGCTGAAAATCTCTCTCTCTCTCTCTCTCTCTCTCTCTCTCTCTCTCTCTCTCTCTCTCTCTACTTCCTTGTCGTCACTGACCTGTTGGATTGTGCTGTCGCCCTCGCTGACTATGCCACGTGCGCCACCCTGTGCACATAGCCATGTGCTACCTTTTGCAACGCCACTATGTGTCATGGCCGCCGCGCTCTCTCTGCAAGTCGGCACATGTCTTTTCTGTTGTAGGTCTACGTGTCGCCAGGCGGCATGTTTATCGCGCAGCTGTAGCTCTATTGCACCACCATAGCACCACGTCGCACACCATCGACCTGCCACTGACCACCCATGTCAACTTGAGTTTGCTCACCGTCGTGCCATCGTCAACCCACCATAGCACAAAATTATCGTGCCATGTCAACATGAGTCAACGAGTGCTACTCCCATAGTTTGCCGAGCGACAGACTGGACTAAGGAGCATTTAATATTCTACCATTGCTACCCATGAGACAGTGTGGGGACGTTGCTACGTGGTCTAGCTCAGACTCCACGTGGCACTCTGCGTCCCCCACTAGCTCACTTTCGAAGTGCCACGCTTTCCTCAGGGGGGACAGACGAAAAAGGGGGGTCACCCTAGACATAGCCAAAGAGTTCATAGATCAAGGAGACCGCACCCCCCACCACAGCGCGAGACGGCTCGACAGACGCAGATACGAGATATTTTCACAGCTCACTAGAGAGCCCGGCAGAGGGCGGCATGATATGCACGTATATCCACCTGGCTTGCTAGGCACGGTATCCAGATGGACAAACTTCATCCCTTTCACTACAACATGGACGCGCCTCCTAAGTCGATCCCACGAGATGAGGTCAACCATACCATATAGTTAGATCTCCTCCAACTCCACAAATCTCAGACATGGGAAGGGGACCGGGAGTTCCCCACCAAGATCAAGTTCTATCGCGACCACTTCCTGAGAAGGTTAGAGGAGGGATTCATCATTAGACCCTAGACAAAGGAGTCTAACATGCACTGAGGATTGCCATTGGACAGATGTAGTTTCCTCCCATCAACTAAGGATTGAGGCAAGGAGAGCTGCAGGTATACCCAGAGAGCACAGGATTTGCATGCTATGTACGCTGGGGACAGTTGAGACAGAGGAGCATTTTCTCTATATTTTCCCAACCTATTATTGGGCTCTATCTGATGGAGATGCGACGGCACATGGAGACACTCCTACGATGGATCTGAGAGCAGCAGGAGGCGGCTAGACCACAGACATGGAGGCTGACCGGACACAACGACATGTCACAAACTTCTAGACATATGAGTCAACTCCACGACATAGTGGAGTAAAGGAGGAAGAACTAGCTGAGGTGAGGGCAGCCTGGCTCAACAGAGAGAGCAAACACGGTGCCACTGAGAGAGAGACGTAGAGATCATGCGTAAGACAGAGAGTGACCAGAGCACATTCTATTGAGGTTCGACCAGAGCACATTCTATTGAGGTTCGACCTATCACAGCTTTCCTCAGGGGGGACAGACGAAGACGGGGGGTCACCCTAGACATAGCCAAAGAGTTCATAGATCAAGGAGACCGCACCCCCCACCACAACGCGAGACGGCTCGACAGATGCAGATACGAGATATTTTCACAGCTCACTAGAGAGCCATCAATGTGCCGGGCTTTGGCTTCTAAGTCCGAGCTCCGAGATCGACTTGATTCAACTTGTGCTTGACTGGTTATGGTTATGGTTATGGTTATGATTATGATTATGCTAGCATAGATTAGTACTCAGCAAGGGCCCTTGTGCGCCCTTTGCTCCAGCCCCCTGAGGCTTGTATGAGTCTACCTTTTTTGCACACTTTGTCCCATAGGCCCACGAGCCTCCTGTGACAGCTTACATGGCAGGGTCACCACCCAAAAATACCTGAGGATGTCTGGCGAATACCAAGATTTGTAAGTAAATGGTGAAGCCAAACACACTCTACTATAGCAGTGAAAGATGCCCTGTACTTAGCCTCACAGCTACATGTGGCAACTGTTGGTTGCTTCTTGCTAAGCCAAGAGATACATGAATTGCCAAGCAAAAAACAATTGCCAGTATGTGACACTCTGGTGTCGGAACATCCTACCCAGTCACTATCCGTGTAAGTTTGCATGGTTAGTGAACCTTGATCACCATAGAAGAGGGCTAAATCCTGAGTGCCTCTGAGATATCTGAAGACTCTCTTCACTGCCTGCCAATGCTGTGAACTGGGCATGTGCATGAATCTGCTGAGCTGAGATGCTGCATACTGTAAGTCAGGTCTGGTGTGACATAAATAAATAAGGCATCCAACAGCCTGCTTGTAAAGAGTGATATCACATGGTGGGCTCCCATCATGAGCTGAGAATTTGAAGCCAAAGTCCATTGGAGTAGAGATTGCCTTGCAATCCTCGAACTAAAAACGATTAAGTCTGCAGATCCCCACGAAGAAAAGCAGTTTTGATGTCAAGTTGGTGCACTTGCCAATGGTGATGGGCTGCAATGGCAATGACACATCTAATGGTAGTAATCCTGGATGTGAAAGCAAATGTCTCCTCAAAGTCAATGCCTTGTTGTTGGGCATACCCTTTCGCAACAAGACGGGCTTTGTATCGATCTATGCTGCCATCAGATTTCCTTTTTAATTTGTAGACCCACCGGGTACCAATGGCATGCTTGCCGGGAGGGAGATCTACTGATTCCCATGTGTCATTTTTGGCAATGGATTGTAACTCAGCTCTCATTGCATCCATCCACTCTTTGCTGTCAAAAGCATCTTTGTGTCACAAAGGCTCTTCATTGCAAGCTGTAGCAAGGAGTGCAAACTCAAGAAAGTGACCATGCATCTGTCTATTCCCGGATCTTGTCCACGCAGCAAAAGGCTCATCTTGTTTGCTGTCTCTCAATGTATCAAGAAGCCATCTGGGAACTTGCCTTTGCTGTCTATTGACAACTATTTCTTCAATCACTGCATCATGAATGGTGGGATCATTTTGTGCTAGAAGAGAAACCTGCAAATCAGCATGGGGTAGTGGCTGATCATTGCTTGTTGTAGGGCCTGCAGGAGGCTCATGTTGCTGGTCAAAGTCTTCCTCTAAGGAAGGCAGAGGTGACCCAGAGTCAAAGGCATCAAACATGTCAACATCTGGCTTAGCTTTGCAGTCCACAAGAGGAGAAGCTGAATGTTCAGCAAAGATTACATCTCTACTGACGATAATCTTCCCAATATTTGGTTGGTATAATCGATACCCTCTACTCTTCTGGCTGTAACCAATAAATATGCATTTGATTGCCTTGTCATCAAGCTTATGTCTCAACTGAGATGGTACATGAACATATGCAAGAGACCCAAAAACTCTCATGTGTGAAAGTGAAGGCTTCCTGCCTTTCCATGCTTCATAAGATGTAACAGTCTTCAATGCCCTTGTAGGTGATCTATTCAGCACATAGTTGGCACACATCACTGCATCAAGCCAAAATTTATTGGGTAAAGACTTGGCCTTAAGCATGCATCTGGCCATCTCCATTGTGGACCTGTTTTTCCTTTCAGAAACAGGATTCTGCTAAGGAGTGTAAGGAGTAGTGCATGAGTGAACAATGCCTCGTGAAGACAAAAATGCATCAAACTCCTTTGACATGTGCTCTCCCCCCCTATCTGTGTTGAGGGTGACAAGCTTGCATCCTGATTCATTCTCAACCATATTCAGCCACCTCTGAAAGCATAAGAAAACTTCAGATTTGGCTTTTAAAGTATATACCCAGCAATATCTTGTGAAGTCATCAATGAGAGTCATGAAATACTTGTACCCCCCAATGGCATTTGTCCTCATTGGGCCACAGACATCACTGTGCACTAGCTGCAATTTCCTTTGTGAGAGTTTTGGACAATTCTTTTGAAAAGGAAACCGACGCATCTTACCCAAAAGAAAACCCTCACACACATGTTTGGAAACTGTGTAAGTTTGAGGTACATCATTTGCCATCTGCTATGAATGTAGCTTTGCAAAAGCTCTATAATTCAAATGACCCATTCTCTCATGCCAAAGATGAGTTTCAGCAAGCTGTGAATCTGAAATAGCAAATGCTTCAATAGAAAGTGCAGCTGAGTGATGATCAACGTGATAAAGCCCCTTTTGCAAAGTGCCAGTGAGAACTATGGCATTGTCATCACGAAGATCATAAACTAGGCATCTGTAGCCATCAAAAATAACTCTGAAACCTGAAGTGGCAATTGCTGAAATTGAAATCAAGTTGACTTCAATTCTAGGCACAAAAAGAACATTTGTCAAAGTGACAGGATGGCTTGAAATGGATGTGAGCTGCACATCTCCAATTACGTTTACAGCATAGGAAGCATAATTAGCACATGTGACAGTTCCCCCTCGAGGTGCATCAGCTAAAGAATGAAACAACTGTCTGCAAGATGTGACGTGCTTGGAAGCACCACTATCAAAATACCAAGACTGAGCATCATTAGTAGTAAAGAGTGCATCAGCTTTGGAGGGATCAAATGAGCAATGGACAGCCCATGCCCAATCATCCTGGAGAGCATGTGCATGTGAAGCGTCTGCTGGCTCATGGGATTCAATAGCATGTGAGGCATTAACTGTCAATCCTGCTTTCTTTTTCTCCAAAGCAATGTGCTTCCTGCATTCTGAAATGTCATGTCTAGGCTTGCGACAATAGTTACATCTTTTCTTCTTTGACTTATCTACTGTATTTTTAGATGCATGGGAGGAATTGCAGCTGCTAAGCGCAGATTTAGGCTTGCCAATAGGCTTGAAAGCCTTGCCTCTTCCTGTCTGCTGTGAAGCAAATGCATGATCAGGAATAATGGCTTGTCTATTAGCACGACTTTGCTCTTTCTACAAAAGCAAAGTAACTAGCTGATCAAAAGAATAGTGGTCTGGATTACCCATGGCCACTAATCGAAGGGTTGTAGCAAACCCTTGATATGTATCTGGCAGTCCATTCAATGTGGTACTGACAAGCTATGAATTTGGCAGAGCTGATATGGTCCACGAAAAAAACTGAAGCAAGGTCCTAGAGCAGTCGCCTCAGCTTGGAAACAGCAATGAGGCACTTTGTGATGACAAAAAATCTCTGGAAGCCTTGGACAGCAGCTAGAGGAGACGTACGGGATCCGTATGTATCTGTATGGACGTCCGTACAGGTGTACAGACTGTACGGGGACAGGAAGCAAATCTGGAGCTCTGATACCACTGTAGGATCAATAAGCAAAAGAGAGAATACAAGGTACAAAGAGTCGATGAGAATCAGCTGTCACGTCAACTAGAGTAGTAGAAAAGAAAGAGTACAAAGTACTTGTACCTAGACCTAGGACTAAGTGTCCTAGGTGTCACATAGGACTAAGTGTCCTATGTGGCCTAAAAGGCACTAAAACTACAAGTGCCTATATTTATGCCTACAAGGCACATGCCATGGCCTATAGGGCATCACTAGAACCACCAGAAGATGGCCTACATTGCCTCCTCTACTCGGGGCTGACCACTCATACCTTTCCTTCTGTATATCGGTCGCCATGCCAGCCATGAGGAGGGCCCCCCCGCCACCCACTCACGTTCCATTTTTGACCGTGCTCTTAACCAGGTGTACGTGAACCACCTGGCTTATGAGCTTCCAAATATTACTTGGAGAGGGGATGGACCTCGCACATGCATCAAATACCCTTGTCTCTGTGATACAGGATGTTGGCACCATATCCTTTCCCACGACACGATCCCCACGTGTCCCAGATGGGAAGATGCCCCAAAACCCCTGGTTCAACGATGAGTGCAGAGAGATGAGAGCCCACCTTACACATGAGCGAGCACTAGGACACCTGACTTCACTAGAGGCACATCGGATCTCATGCCGAGTGACACGGCGTAAGAAGCGAGCTTTCCTCATATACAGAATGGATGAGGTGATCAGATCCTTTCGCGGAGGAGATCCTACTATGGGATGGGGGCTCTTGTTGGAGGGGAAGTCTCCCATCCCCATCACAGATCCAATAGTTTGGCATACATATGCATACTCTCTATATGCAGGCACCACCCGATATGTCCTCTATGCCTAGACCCACTAGAGGGACTACGCACTGAGCACTTTGCACATGGACAGGAGATCTTGACCCCAATCCTAGCACCGTTGTCCAACCATGCCGTATGCCATGGCTTCCCGCCTACCTGAAGCACCACCACCATAGTACTGATACACAAGGCAAGTGATGCCATGGACACTAGGAACTATCGTGCTCTTATAACTGGCCACACTTTGGCTAAGATATATGGTTTGGTACTAGAGAGGGATACCAGCAACCACACACAGGGTCACGGGCAACGGGCTCTTGGGCAGGCAAGTTTTCGGAGACAACACTCCACCCAAGACCACATTTTCACCTTGACGGCTATTGTTAAGGAGGTAAACTCAAGGCATCAGAAAGTCTACACTTGATTCGTACTTTCATGAGGCATTTGATAATGTCCCACATTCTCGCTTGACCAGGAGGTTACAGGAGTTGCAACTCCCAGAGATCATCATTTGGGGGGTCATGAGTCTATATGAGTCCATCAGAGGGAAGGTGCATGCCCCAAGAGGCCTATCAAACTAGGTTGAGAGCACTATCGGAGTGAAACAAGGCTGCCCCTCTCACCAACTCTTTTCGAGCTCTATATCGACCAGATTGCTTTTTTTGTCGATCGCCTAGGTGGAGAGTGCTCACTTCTGGCTGACCTAATGGTGCAGATATTGACGTACGCAAATGACATAGTCCTCATATCATCCTTAGCAGAACTTACATAAACATCTAGAAGCTCTAGCAGTGTTCTGCAGAGAGAGAGAGAGAGAGACTTGACAGTTAACCTTGGGAAAACCAAGGTTATGATCTTCAACACCTCGCGAGCCGTGTCCCGTCGCCATAGCTTCACATACCGTGACGAGCATGTGGAGATAGTGCAATCTTACACATATTTGGGGGTAGTGTTCCCCACACCGGGTTTCATGATGACCCATGTAGGTATGGCACGACTTCCACGAGGAAGGGGTGCTCTAGCCCGACTAGAGAAGCGATGCTTCCAGGCACAGTTCCACGACCCTCCAACAAAGGTTTGGCTTTTTGACACGCTGGTGAGACCGACTGCCATGTATGCAGCAACTTTCTGGGGGAGTAATATTTCAGCGACAGAGTGGAGGAGATTTGAGAAGCTACAGGTGATTATGGGATCCACGATGATTGGGAGTAAGGCCTCAGTCCCCCATCAAATAATATAGGCAGAATTCGCCACCATGACCACTCTCCAAGTGGATGCCATCTTTCAGACAGTGACGTTCCTTCACAGAGTCTGGGCCTTATCCCAGTGGAGATTACCAAGGTTAGCATTGGAGTCCTCCAGGCGACTAGCAAAGAGCAGATCAACAGAATCATACGGTTGGACCTCCTCCAGCTCCATACATCTAGGGCTTGGGGAGAGAGGAGTTCCCACCAAGATCCACTTCTACCATGACCACTTTCAGAGAGTCTCGGAGCGTGGTCTTGTCATCAGAGCTCAGTATCTCGAGGACAGGATAGTCTCACATGCATTGAGGATCACTATCGGTCAGTTGCGAGTCTGGTCACATAAGCTTAGGATTGAGGCAGGGAGAGTTGTGGGCATAGCCAGAGAGCAAAGGACTTGCACACTATGCCAGATGGAGGAGATCGAGACAAAGGAACACTTTCTATGTGTCTGTCCAGTCTATTATGAGATCTGAGGACGACATCACTGCCTCTTCCAGGAGGGGCATGGCTTTGGTCCACTTACACAATTGATCCATTTCTGTGTTGGGCAAAATCTGATTGAGATGTGATGACAGAGAGATATACTGATGCGACACACCAGAGAGCAGCAGAGATTGAGGCCACAGGTCACAGAGATCGACAGAGCATAGACACTTGTTACAGATTTCTATGCATCTGAGTCAGTTGCCGACGAGGCTGAGGGAGAGGAGCTTGATGAGATGAGAGCATCATGGACTAGCGATGGTGGGAGTCTCCACCACGATGTTACCAGACAAGAGACGCGCGCTCCACATGCAACACGGAGAGGGTCACGCACTATCGAGGTCCGGTCCATCTCAACCCTCCTCAGAGGTGACCGCCAGAGACGAGGAGTCACCCTTGATGTAGCCCTTCGGATACAAAGATCGAGAGACAGCTCGATAGGCATAGATACGAGAGCTTCTCACATCTCATTAGAGAGCCACTAGGTTACCTGTATATATGGAACCTGGGCATGTACTAGGAGCGTTAGCTCTGAGCACCTCACACTCTCTAGATATTTTGCTACTTCTACTACTTTATTCACTAGCTTAGCACTTTCGCTTTCAGCAAGGGCCTTAGCGAGCCCTTTGCTTCAGCCCTTAGTGGCTTGTATGAGTTACCTTTTGGCTTTGCATTTGTCTCATAGGCCCACAAGGCCTCCCATAGACGTTAAAACATCTCTCCCCCTCGTCCGCCCTGCTCCCTTGCTGTCCCTCGCTGCCCCTCCGCCCTGCCCTCTCGCTGCCCCTCCCGTGCTACCTTTTCTTTTTTTTTCTTTTCTTTTTTTTTTTTTTGGGGCCCCCTCCGCTTGCAGCTTCGACCTCCTGTAATCCCTTCTTTGCTCGCTGCTGCCTCCCCCATATTGAAGGGAAAAGGGGGATGAGGAAAGGAGACTAGGCGAGAGACCCTTCGGTCCAAATTTACATACGCGAGGAGCTGGGGAAGGGGAACGGTGACAATGGGAAAACACAAAAGCAACTCAATCTGGAGGACTTCAACAAACGCAGCAACCGGAGCGGTTTGACAGTGGACAGCATCGCGGCCCAAAAGAAAGGGGCGCACCCAAAGCCCATGCCGCTCACCACATCCTCCGAGACGACTCTATCATGCTACCAGACATAGACCTAGACGGAGCAAGTATGACCAAGACCTCAGACCGACATGGGCATGTTACACCATATGGACACGGGCTCCTTGATCTGGGCAAGATGCATGATCTCATCATCTACAACGGGCTTGACCTATGGCCCTCCTCAAGTGATTTTACTTGCTTCCCACACGGGGGGGGCACTAGTGTAGTAGATTACATCATGGATCCCCCTACCTTCACTTCATGTATCACTGACTTCACCGGGACCCTGCCTGATCCTCAAACTCCTCCTGTATCCCTCGTCTCATCCCTGAAGGCTGACTCCCATGTGTAGCCACTTGCTATCGGTAGTGGACGCTTTGGGCTCTGGTGTGTCTCTGTGTAAAAGACTATGTCTCGTCTTGTATAAGACTCCGAGAAATTCCCTGGGTCTGACTATAAGGTATCATTACAGTTCCAAATGGTGCAGGCTAGGGTCTCGGAAACCTGAGTCTCATAGGCCTCGTCCCCCTAGGGGGTACGGGTGGGAGCCCGATGGGTGCCGGTCAACAACCTACCATCTCGGACCACATCCCATTTTCCCTCCTTGCGGGCAACATCCCGCTGTTGCAGAAGAACTCGTCGCCTCTCAATTTGTAGTGGTGTCAAATCCTCGTCCATGGATGGGGTGGGATGCTCTCGTAGAGCGGCTCGGCGTCGGAGTGTCGCTAGTCGAGCATGTGAATCTGTGAAGCGAATGACTAGGGGCTGCTCTCGGTTGGGGTCTCTCCCAACATGCCATGCTCCCTGTATGCCATGGTCGGGTACCCCGATGGTGGTGGTCACAAAGGCGATCGCATCCTCCATGGGCGTCGTAGTGGTGCTGGTGCTGTCTCACGTGATCCCTAGTATCCAAATGTTGAGGGCCTTCGAAGCCCTCTGTTACTACTCCTGTATGGTGGCTAAAACGGTTGCCTTTGCGGGCTCCCATTTCGCCATGTCCACCCATCTAGTCGTCTCTGCTATAGCCGACTGTATAGTGGCTATCTGTGCCTCCATCTCTGTGACTGGGGTCCCTCTAGGCGCTGTTCTCAAGGTCCCCAGCTCCTCTTGAAGCTATGTGATGTCGTGTCTGAGCCCCTGGATAAGGGTGCGCTGCTCGTGTATAATGCGGGCCTGCTCCTGGGTGTATCGGGCCTGCTCCTGAGTGTAATGTGTCAGCTCTGCCTGACGGGCCCGGATGTTGTGTATCTCAGCCAATAGGGAGTTCCAAGCATCTGGTGGGGCCCTAAGATGTCCAAGTGGGAATTGGATCTCGAGAGGGGTTGGAATGAAGGTGGGCTGCTGAGGTTGTACTGAGGGTGGAGACAGCGTGATCTGGGCAGGGGAGTGGTATGTAGGAGTAGCGAGGCCGGACGAGGTGATGAAGGGTGGCTGACTGAGAGGTAGAGGTGATACGAGGGGAAAGTATTGTGGAGCCGTGGCTGGTGAGGCTAGTGGTGAGGCTACTGGAGAGGAGACCTGTGATGATGATGCAAGAGAGTGGGAGGAGAGAGGTGGCGTAGATGATGAGGCTGATGATGGTGGTGAAATAGTGGTGGTAACCATAGAGGAGGAGGGACTCATCACACTACCGGGGTACACTGAGCTTCATATGCCTCACTCACTACGGATCTCCATCGGACAGTTTTGGATATCATCACACCACCTCTGCATAGAGAGTGGCAGAGCAGAGGGGATCCCTAGGGAGCATCGCTTATGCATATTGTGCGACTGTCAGGAGGTTGAGGCAGAGGAGCATTTTATTTTCAGATGCCCAATGTATTACGAGATCCGAGGTCGTTACCACTGTCTCTTCAGAGACGGCTCCGAACTCCATTCCAGATTCCTCGCCTACCTAGATCAGAGATGCCTCGCGGCCTTCATTCACGAGGGGGTCCGACACAAATAGTACTTACTCAGGCAAAGGGGCTTGGCCACATCATCAAACACCTCTCAGAGCAGGATCACAGAGTTCTTTCCATCGAGTGACATTGATCGTCCAGTCTCTAGCCGCAGACGTGACAGAGACCCCGACCCGACGACCGTAGCATGACACACGAGATATCGAGGGGACACACAGATCACTCTTGGGGACCTCCCGTCATTGTTTAGACCTGGGATACGTCCCACGGGAGTCACGGTGGCTCTGGTCTTGCGTCGAGTCTCGTCCAAGAGACCGAGACGCACGGCACCCCTTGACAGGCGCCAGCGTCCCATCACCGGCTATGCACCAGCCAAGGCAACATGACATACGGACGATTTTGCTCTACTCCAGTCTTCTTTCTTTTCATTGTTACATCCAGATGTATTTGATTATGTATGATCAGACTTAGGATTCAGCGCGGGTGATGATGCTCATTTTAGTAGCTCCACCCTTATTGTGATTTGTATCAGGTTTTCTTTCAGTCTCATAGACCCATCAGTCATCCGAAGACTCTAATAAAATTTCTCTCTCTCCCCCCCTACGTACGTACCTCCCTCATGCGTACTTCCATACTTCTCCCGTGTGTACCTACGTCGTACATATGTACCTATGTACCTCATCTGTACAGCTCCGTACTTGTGTCGTACCTTCGTACGTCCCTACATCATACCTTCGTAGGTACTTGCCTCATCTTCCGTACCTGCGTCGTACATCGTACATCAGCTACATCAAGCCAGCCATACAAACCCTAGCCAGCCCTAGCCGCCCGTGCAGAGGCCCAGTTTTGGGTGCACAGTAGGTCGCGGGGGAGAAGACAGCTCCAAGCCCGAGGTCAACCCAAGTTGGGATGAGCCCTTGGCCCAGCTTGGGGGTTAATACCAGCAAAGGGGCCTGTCAGTTAACGCAGGCCAGTAACATGGAGTTCCACAAAGACGAAGACATTTGCTGCAACCCTAAGCAAGCCCTCCTACTCCGATATCGCAGCTTCATCACCTCCCCCATACATCTTCTCAAAGACGCCCTCTCCATTTGCAAAGACATATATGCAGCACAGGAAAATTGTAAGCATGAAGAACTGGCAAGAGAACATTTACTATTTGCAACAGGAAATACATGAGCTGAAGCTTAGAATTGAGAAAAAACAATGATATGGAAGGGAAAGGAAAGCAGGAAATTATTCAAGAAGTGTTGAACAAATGGACTTCCTCTCTACCAGCACCTCAATTGGTATCTGTTGGCAGCCATGCAGGTTGCCGAGTGTCAAAAGCAGCACCGGGTGCGGGTCCCAATCCGCCCCATAGCCACGCCTTTCCTTGCACCCAAAAGGGTCGACCACGGATTCAAGGAGGCTTTCAAGTTAGGCCATATATACACATTGATTTATGGGATAATTTCCCTTAAGTACACATGTCAATGCGCGCAAGCCCCCCTCTTCAATTCTTCTATTTAACCATGCTCTAAGGGGTGAAGGCCACCACCTCCAACACCCCCTATGGACAAACCCATGAGCACCTGTAACCACTGGAAACCAAGATTGATGTGTAGCAAACCGCACGGGGGTAAGCGCAAATCAAAGCTACCCTAAAGTGTATTCAAAGCTCATGTCACACCACCAAACAGCCAGCAGCGTGCAAATCAAAGCCGCCACCTAAGTCTTCAAATGTCATTTAACACAGCCCACGAGAGAGCTACACACGTCATGGAATCATAAGGAGCCGCTGCCGAAAGACAAAATCAAGTCCGCAACCACCACATGTCGCCCACGCGGGGCCGCACCCAAAGCTTGCACAATCCGCAGTCTGATTGACTGCTCTGATACCATGTTAGCAGCCATGCAGGCTGCCACGTGTCAAAGCTGCGCCAAGTGTGTGTCCTAATCCACCCCATAGCCATGCCTCTCCTTCCACCCAAAAGGGTCAACCAGGGATTCAAGGAGGCTTTCAAGTTAGGCCATATATACAAGGCCTCCATATATACACATTGATTTATGGTATAACTTCCCTTAAGTACATGTGTCAAAATGAGCGCAAGCCCCCCTCTTCAATTCTTCTATTTAACCATGCTCCGAGGGGTGAAGGCCACCACCTCCAATAGTATCTACAGTAAAGGAAATGATCACTACTCAGGTAAGTTCCATCAAGCAAGAGATGACAATGTTAGCAGTAAAGTCAATAAAGCTGACCTATACATGGAGGTCAAAGAGCAAGAAACTAGAGTACATAATAAGAAGAAAACCTACACATTGGAGGGCTAGCAGAAGATTTCCTTGGTTGTTTTGATGATGATGAAGATACAATGAGGAGGAGAGACTCACATGCCTAAAGAAGGAAATAGCACAACTTGAATGGGATGCAAATAATATTAGTTATATCACTAAAAAGGGAAAACAACTGCAAGTTTATTCAATGAGAGGGAAGGAAGAGTAAAGATTCTCCGCCAAACAACAAGCTGAAGGGTACACCAGTATGGATATCTAAGGAGCTCACTCCAACTCAGCTCAAACAAAGGAATATCGAACTTACTAAAGTGAAGGATGCACGCAAAGCTGGAAAGTGGGTAGTCTACAGAGATGAATTGGCATTAAATAGAGATTTCAAAACAAAACCTAAAGACCCTTGGTCTTAAACTAATGTAATGAAGGTCATTTTAAGATAGGACTAGAATTTACATGTGTGCTATAATAACCTCGAGCGGAGATGCCACGTGCACTCCTCGACTCTCTGGTTTTATCCAGATGTTGCAAGTCATTTTGACATTTTGCATTTTGTCCCATAGGCTCGTGAGACCTCCCCCAAATCAAAGATGCCTCGCAGCCTTCATTCACGAGGGGGTCCGACACAGAGAGTACTTACTCAGGCAACGGGGCTTGGCTACATCATCAGACACCTCTCAGAGCAGGATCACATAGTTCTTCCCATCGAGTGACATTGATTGTCCAGTCTCTAGCCACAGACGTGACAGAGACCCCGACCCGACAACCGCAACACGACACACGAGACATCGAGGGGACACACAGATCACTCTTGGGAACCTCCCGTCATTGTTTAGACCCGGGATACGTCCCACGAGAGTCACGATGGCTCTGGTCTTGCGTCGAGCCTCGTCCAGGAGACCGAGACGCACGGCACCCCTTGACGGGCGCCAACATCCCATCACTGGCTATACACCAACCAGGGCGACATGACATACGGAGGATTCCACTCCGCTCCAATCCTTTTCTTTTCATTGTTACATCCAGATGTATTTGATTATGTATGATCAGACTTAGGATTCAGCACGGGTGATGATGCTCGTTTCAGTAGCTCCACCCTTACTGTGATTTGTATTAGGTTTTCTTTCAGTCTCATAGACCCATCGGTTTATATGTAAAACATAAATATTTATCTTCAGATTCTCTCTGTCTCTGAAAAGATCTCTCAAATACACATATACACATTGAGCACTCTCCACAGAGTCAAGACACATGTGACAACCTGTACTAGGGTGTTTTGCCCAATGCACTGGCGTTTCGCCCATTTCGGCGTAACATTTCGTCTAGAAACGTTTCCAAGTATTCCACATGCTAGAAACGCGTTTTTTGGTTACACTGATCCTCACAAGATCCTTGTAGAGGCTGAGGCACCCTACTGGTCTACTGCGGGGAAGCCTAGCTACTGGTGCACTAAAGGCTTGGAACGCCACCCTTAATCCAGTAGATGAACTTGGACCCATGACCTGGGATTTTGACATCCAAGCCTTGGTGGTGCTGATATTCTAGTCGGACTTCGAACCAGTGCCACCATTGTGCTCCCAAGATCACATCCGCTCCTAGAGTAGGTGCGACCTTGAGTGGCCAACTGTGTACCCACCCTGAGACCTTCAAATTGGCTGAAGCTATCTGCATGTTGCTCTCTATCTCCTTCCCTAGAAATGCACCATTTGAGGTCATTGGTTCCCTAGGTGTAAGAGGCACTAAACCTTCTAAGCTGCTTTGGTGGAGAAGATGTCCTCGCAACTGCCTAAATCTGTCAGGATAAGGACCTTCTGGCCACCGACCTATCCATACAACTGAAACATATTGTAAATGGAGAGGAGAGATCCACATTCTGGGTTTCTTTGGATCCAACTACGATGCCTCACCAGCCGTAATCTCTTCATAGCAATCTGCTACTTTCCACCAAAGACCTCACACTTTGCCAGGGCAGTACGGGAGGAGGCCAAGATATCACCATATACATCCCTCTATCATGATATCATAGATTTCTCGAGCCACGGAGATGTTTTCCTAGTGGGGGACTTCAACGGAGGACAGGAGCATGCCAGCCAGGTGCCACTACTAGATTTTTGAGAGGATGTTGTTTTACTTCTTGACATAGATCTTGCAGACGCTGACATGTCCTGTCTCTACTGATAGACGGGCTCCTATCACTTCTTACAGACATGCACTACTAGATCTAGGTGCGGCACACGATCTCGTTATCTATAATGGTCTTGAGCGATGGCCCTCCTCTAGCGGCTTCACTTGCTTTCCGCATGGAGGGTGGTCTAGCGTAGTTGATTATATCTTGGGATCCCCTGCCTTCACATCACACATCACCACCTGGGGCTGATCACACATCTCTCTTCTTCAATACCACCACTCCCCGCGCTCTACCACCCACCTACACTACCTATCACGACACACACTTTGACCACAGCCTCTCACCCATATACTCTGCACGGCTATACACTCTACTCAACTATATTGAACATATACCCCTCCTAGAGAACCAGGCCGCATTAATTAGTAGATCACTGCACGAAGCTGCCCTTCCTGCCTTCCCGTACGCCACATATCCACAGCCTTTAGAGTCCGTGCCATGTAATAGGTGGTACGATGGTGAGTGTAAGGCTCTTCGATGACAACTCTGATTCGAATCCCAACATGGCCTACCAAGTGAGCCGAACACCTTACGCGAGTACCGTCATCTAGTTCACCAAAAGAAACGAAACTTTGTCTGCCAAAACGAGGACGAATTATTGAGCATTCTTTTCAGTAATAATTCCAAAGACTTTTGGCGACGGTTTCTTGAACGGCAATCCCCCTCACCACTCACAGACACTGAAGTTTGGTACAGCTACACCCGCACACTTTGTGACATTCACGTCACCTGACCTGTCGCACACACCATGACCAACCTCTTGCACTCTCTTCACTAAGGAAGGCATCAAAGATGCGGTCATGAAGCTTCATAATGGTTGAGCGAAGGATCATGAGGGATTATGCACCGAGTTTGTTGCATAATATCCTAGCCCCTATCCTTGCAAAGCTATTTAATGAAGCAGTTTGTCTCGGCTTCCCACGCACTTGGACCCTCAACACTATCACACCTATCCACAAGGCAAGGGATCCCATGGATCCAAGCAACTACAAGACCATTATGATCGGGCATGTCATGTCTAAGATATATGCTTCAGTGCTGGATATGGAGGTCAGTCACTATGCAGAGATGCATGGATTCAGAGATAGGATTATTTGAATTAGAACCTTGGCCAAAGAATTTGAATCCAGTATCTAGATTAAATAAATCTAAAATAGTCCAAAAAAGCATTACTTGGTCATGGATCCTTGAACTAAGGATCTCAATCTAGTATTTGGATTAAATGAATCTATAAATAATATGATCAAGACTTGTATCGAAAACTTATAGATCTCAAACCCTAGATAAGTAAATCTTGGACCATCATACATAATGCTTTCATGCTTTTGATCCCCATACAATTGACTGGCATATGAGATCTATAGATCTAGCACCTCGAGCGTGACTGTAAAAAGAAGTGCTCTAGAGCCTAAAGTGGATACCACTCAAAACTTGGATTTAAGAAACCTCCTTTGTGCTTACATCATCGCTTAGGTCACACACTAGACACCTCATAGCACTAGGTGTGCTTCTACAACACACACTTTTTTTTTTTTTTTTGGTGAAACCAGTAACTATAAAATTAACATGAAATCAATGTACATGACATTAGACTCCAAAAGAGAGCCTAATGGAAGAACTCAAAAACAGTGAGAAAACACTTCAAGGCTAGTAGCATCCAAGTCCCTCGCAGCATAACTATCATATAAAGATTGCTTGAGGGACATTCTGAAGAAAGCATATGCCTGAGGAAACTGTTGTCCCATCCTAAATGCAATCTCTGTGTCCAAATAGTTCATAGTACCCAAAAACGAGCCCAGTGAAAGAAAAGGAGGAATGGAGACATCTGAGATGAGAAGCATCCAAACATCCAGAAGAGTTTCCCGAATCTGATAGAGGGAAACCGGAGCCGCAGCAAATGAGAGACATGAGTGATCAATATCCGAGAGTGCGGGCAAGACCATAACAAATGGGGAACTGTCTCACGGTGATGAGAGCAACGGGGGCAGGAAGAAGAAGCAATACGACGTGCTTCCAATTTCACCCCAATGGAAAAAGCTCCCACTATACATCTCCAAAAGAAAAGCCTCTGTTTCAATGGCAATTTAGCTTTCCAAATTTTCTTAAGTTTTGATTGCCACCAAGATAAAGACCTATCCAAATTCCAAAGAGTGTTGGCATGCTTATCAATCCATGGCGGTGGAAGAAGAAATCTGTAGACCATCAAGGATGTCAAATTATGCATTGAAAGTGAACAGGTAGCAGGAGACAAGGAAGTCAAATTCCAGTCCAGTAATCTGTCCTGTACAAACAGCGGAGGAACAGGAACAAATGGCTGCAACATAGTTGTAACTATTCTCCAAATGGGCCTGTGATGCAGACCCAAGGGGAATGTCCTGCAAGCTTGTGGAAATGAAAGCACATAACCATGTTGATCCACCGCATCTCCGACAAATCTTATGCCCAATTTCATAAGATTATATGCTTTAATAGGCTTCTACAACACACACACACACACACATGACTCCCCTAGATGCACACATGCACCTTAGAGCAAAAGCCCTTGATCACACTTATCCCAACATACCCCCCCTCAAGCGTTTTCCTCTTGCTATCTCAAGGATACATCTAGTCTCATAGTTTCTCATGCCATCTCATGGTGGTCAAAGATAAATCTATGGCTAGGATCTCATGTTAGCAAAGGTGCCCAAGGGTCAAGGTTTACAAAAATGGAATAAATCAAACACATATCACATGGCCTACATCATATGGTGACCAAAGGTGATTTACAAAAGACAAAATACATAGCATTCTTTTTGGAGTACTACTCCACACAGAGAACCTCAAAATTTGACCAAGTGATGATAAACAAAAATGCAAAGACAAATTGCTCAAAAGGCAAAGTCCTCGTCTTCTACACAAAGTTTGATGCTTCATTTGTTGATGGAGTTCTCTCTTCAACCAGATTTGTCATACTCCTCTTTTTCTCATTGCAAAACTTCTACGAGTGATTGTTCTTGCCACAATAAGAGCAAGGGTTGATTTTATAACAATCCTTCTCAAGATGACTGTTTTTCCCACAATGTTTGCATGCCTTGTACCTGAAACTTCACTGCAAGTGCTTTTGTGTGCATTTTACCCATTCTTTAAGTGTTCTTTCTTTCCTCTTCTTGCAAATCACTGATGATGCCCTCCAGTGTGGATTGGGGAAGTTTCTTCAAAGTAGTAACCACATAGTCAAAGTCTTGAGGCATACTCTTTAAGAGCACAGCCATAGCATCATCCTCAGTGACAGGAGAGTTAATTGAGGCTAGTTGTGTCATAAGACTCCTCATAGTATTAACATGAGCAGCAACATTGTCTCCCTCCATTTTAAGTTCAAAGAACTTAATTTTCAAATTTAATTTGAAGTATGAGAGCTAGCACCAAATAATATGTCTAACTTATGCCATGCTTCAAAAGGGGATTCCAAATCTGAAATGTGGTGTACATAATCATCTCCCAAACCTAATGCAAATATTGCATAAGCTTTCTCTATCCTTTTTGCATCTGCAGGTGTAGAAGTAGAGTGTAGAAGTAGAGTCAGTGGCCTTCCCTTTAGTTGATTCACCTTCTTGAGAGGATTGAGTTCCTGCCTTGACTAAGTCCCATAAATTTTCTTTCATACGCATAAACTTTATCTTCATCTGCCAAGTATGAAAACCTTGGCCATTGAACTTGTCAATTTTATAGGCAGCCATGAGAGGGTCTTACCTTTTTCAGGCAATGTCTACTCTCTTACAAAATGACTAATCTTGTTGAACAAAGAAATCTCCCTCACCATACAAATGTAGATTGCTAGAGATAAACTCAGAAAAGCCTAATTGTTTAGCATATTCATACCCAGTTGGCTTCTCCCAAAGCTTCTTGGTTGGGGTCTTCTTTACTTTAAACTTTGTCCTTCTTGTTATCTTCTTCAAGTGCTTAGCATTTGAAGAACAATCAAAGCCTGGCACTTGACACAAGATTAGTCCCAACTTCAATCTGAAATTGCATTCTCTGTTCTATACCTTAGCATCACTTCATTCCTCAAACATCATCCTAGCATTTACTCTAGCATCAAGTTTTCAAAACTGTCAAAAATGCTTTGCAAAATACTAGCTCAACTTGAAGGGCAGAATTCACACAACTGGAGAAGAGTTTGAGAGGGGTTTCTGTGCAAAACTAAAGCTTGAATACCAAGGTAGATTCAGCACAGAGCTTAGGCGAAATAGTGCGCCATTCTCTTTGGGAGAGCTACGCCTTCTTTGACTGTTGTTTCCTTGATTTCTCCTCGCTCCAGCAAGCATTGGCCCTCAGAATTCATTAGTAGCAAGCTCTAGGCATAGCCTAACTTGTGCTCGAAGGGTTTTGGCATTAGGTGAGCACAGAGGCGGAATTGTGTGTTTTGTCAACGTCGACCTCTGTTTGGATCAGCATGGTGATAGAGACTATCTCTGGAGGAATGCTCTGAGCCAGAGGTGCGTCCCATAGGTTAGACTCTTCAGCTAAGAGAGCGTGGCAAAAGACGCAAGGGATGGAGAGAACAAAGCTAAGCCATTTCTAAAGAGGAAGGAAGAAGAAAGCTTCAAAAGGAGGTGATGGAGAAGATGATGAGGTGGCACTTTCAAAGTGGGTTCTCTAAAGCCTACCAGCTATGTAGAAGTGAGTGGGATAGAATAGATGCATCATGGCACAAAGAGAGAGAGCTCAAGTGAGACAAAAATCCATTGTATTAGAATGAAGGAACATCCTCCATTATATAGAGTGAGAGGTAGGTGTAGGCACCTCCCCTATATCAGTGGCAATCAGCCCCTACATCAGTGGGACTGGTTAAATCAAAGGAACTTCCCATGTGGGGGCCTTTGTGCTTACATCATCACTTAGGTCACACTAGACACCTCATAGCAGTAGGTGTGCTTCTACACACACACACACACACACATGACTCCCCTAGATGCACACATGCACCTTAGAGCAAGCCCTTGATCACACTTCTCCCAACAGACACTAGGAGGTGATGGTTGCTCTCTTGCCGGTTATTTTGCTCCAGATTCTTTTGTACGCTGATGATGTGGTGTTCCTAGCCTCGTCCGTTGAGGGGCTTCAGAGACACCTAGATGCACTACAGGTTTTTTGCAAGTCTCATGACTTGAAGATCAACCTGGGTAAAACTCACTGACATCTCCTCCATTTTCAGACTTGGGGTGAA
Source organism: Dipteris shenzhenensis (assembly GCF_047967505.1). Taxonomy (NCBI): domain Eukaryota; kingdom Viridiplantae; phylum Streptophyta; class Polypodiopsida; order Gleicheniales; family Dipteridaceae; genus Dipteris; species Dipteris shenzhenensis. Next base: position 9,303,566 of record NC_141609.1, on the reverse strand, counting down.
GCCGACCGAAGTTACACTAGCGATCGTCAGTGAGGAGAATGCAGGTTGTAGCAAGGATAATGCCGATTGTGTTGACGCAAATGCAGATTGTTTACGTGACTTTAGACAATTCACCGATAAACCTGCAAATTAAATAATCGAATCGCAGGACCCATCTCCGGAACCCTTCCAACCCTCTCCCTCATGTAGCAGCCAGGAGGGCACGACAGGTTACTCATCCAGATAGCAAAAAACGATCCATTACGGGCTTCTTGCCTACACAGCCCAGTCCGTGGTTGGGTGCAGCTTGATGTTCTATATCCCAATTATAGGATCAGACTATGTCTCCACATGAGGAGGATGATTCCACGATGGTTGTATATGATTTTGATGGACATGTGATATGATATCATTGACTGTGTCTACACAGTTTTCTAGCATGGGTTAGGATGCTCGCTTAGTAGTGCTCATTGTATCAGGTTTTTCTTCAGTCTCATAGACCCATCGGTCTTTAGCAGACATTAATAAACTTTCTTTCTTTCTTTCTTTCTTTCTTTCTCTCTCACACACACATATTCCAGTGAATTGAAGTTTGAAATTTTAAGTTCCTTCTAATACTTTGATGTTGGAAGTTTGTTACTTATAATTAAAAGCATTTCTATTTTTTAAAAATAAGTCTCTTTGATTGAAATTTGACACACGCTTCAACTGGCTGCTTGAAATGTAATGTGTGTAAATGTGATGTGTAAGTATGCTTTCTACATTGTAATTTTGAAAGTTTTAAGAATATTTCCTGTTACCTGTTTCTAGTACCTATGGATCTTGATTGTGAGGTAAATGTTTGGGCCATGGCTTAAGAATGTGTATGCTAGAGTTTTATGTCGAGGGCATGGAGAACTAGAGCAAATCGCTTCATTAAATAGGACAGATAATATGGAGGCAAAGTCTCTCAAACTTGTGTTAGGTCTCCATTTGGTGCCTTTCATGGTCACTGTCTTCATGAGAAGAGGGGTGCAAAGCACAGATCTTGAGTTTCCCGTCACCTCAGCCCATGTATCATGGCATCTACTTATTGATTAGTCAAGCCACTCGGCTTGTGGGGTGGAGCTTCTCAAGGCTCCATTGCTGGCAGTCCTTGCTCTTTGATGAGCCGACTAATAGCAACATTCCTTGACCCATCAGTCAACAAATGACATAACACGTTACTGGTATTCCTTACACAGCAATTTCAACCTGACCAAACCATTATGTCCTCCATGAAAGATTAATTATTGAATATTATTCCACAGCTGAAAGGAACTTCTGTGCCTCTTGTAAGCATGTCACACGGTAAGATTCTGCTGCAGATTTTGTTGGAGATTACACATTTTCATATACATCCAGAAGATTGGCCAGGCTACTAGGGATAGAGGACAAATATCTAAAAGTCAGAGATCGCGCCATCCCTTCCACCTGTAGTTCAATGTACAGGACCTTTTCCAGTGATGTTATCCCCATACACATCATAAGTACTCCATAGTTAATGTAGACCACTCCATCAAAATATGGTTTAGCACATGTACATGGATACACATACACCCACATCCATATTCACACAATTATATGATGGTCTTCATACTATATTTATTTCAAATCTCACTCTGGTTTTCCCCATTACACATTGCATAGACAGACCAATTTTGAGTACCAAAGTTCCTGTTCAGAACACTGTACAATAGTGGCTGGTGTAAAATACAGCATTACTCTAAATATTATAGGAACCATCTCTAGATCAGTAACTAAGAATATTTCCTGTTTTTATTCGTGGGGTCGACCCTTTAAATGAGGATAATCCACAGAGAGATAAGGGAAACAAGTACTTGTATGACAGACAGCACACCATCTGACAGGAGAAAGGTGCAACAGCCAAATGTGGAATACCCTATATAATTAGTTTTAGCTATATCTATATAGTGCTATATATAATCGAGAGGAGGGAACAAAAGTTTGATAAAGCACATCCTGTTGATTAAGTCACCAGAACCTTACAGGTAATAGCTGTGCTGCATACAAACTGCTCGCGAAGGCTTCATGATGGCCGTCACTGTATCCAGTTGACACAATAAAATAAAACAAAATGCATTAATAAGACAAGCATATACTGAACGATCAAGCTACTTGAACAGGCTTACCAAGAATAACTTCCCTTGAAAGAGAGAGGCCAGTAGCAAATCAGGTAGAATGCTCAAAGTGCTGAAACTAGATCTAACCTTCCATTCAAAACATGTATGACTGACATAGCAGCCCATGGCGATGCTAGAGTAGGATCTGAACTTCTGGCACGAGTAAATGCCTCCTTGGCCAACTCTTGTTCACCCTCTTTCAAGTACAACTGTTTAAACCAACCAGAAAAACAACAATGAAAAAAAATACAGAAAAGCTTCATACACGGGCACAATTTTGGAATGAACCCCCCCCCCTCCCCACCCAAAACAAAAGCATTTTGACGTGTCCTTCAGAGCACATACTTGTCCAAGCTGAGCCCATGCAACTGCATGGTTTCCATCTACTCGAAGAGCTTGAACAAGAGCATGCTGACGTACTCCTTTATGCCTTGTCATAGCGCCAAAAGAAGTCCATAAATCTGCATTGCTGCCTTCCAGGGCCAAACCACAACAAGCAGTGGATTCCATGGACAGTAACCTGATACCACATGAAGCTATTTGGATGTCATCACTTAAAATCTAAAAAGAGGAGTTAAAACAGAAGTTAGAACATAAGAAAGTAAGAACACATTGCTCACTGGTGTGACAAGCTATTGTTGTTATCTTTGTCAAGAGAACTAATCAGCTGCAAGGATAAGCACAAGTCTGCATATAAGTTGGCTTTCCATGGCTGTAAATGTAATGCCTGTTGGTAAGCATGTTTGGCTTTTTTTGCAGCTAAGAGGCGCTGCTTGTTCCATGACTCCATTGAGGTACCAAATTTCCCAGGTAATTGTTGACCTGCTTCACAGGCTCTTGAAATAGTTGTCAGATTTCCTTCAGATGCACCACATGAAAGCTCCCAGGGCAAAGTTCTGGCATAAGTTGTCTGCATCATAAAACAAATCATACTTCAAAATCATTGGGTGGCAGCCGCACCTTCGCTCACTACTTTCACAATCGAAATGGCTGCAGGGTATCAGTTAGCTACTGCATCCAGAAACTAGAACTTTCAGTGTCAAAGGACTGTCACTCCCACCTCAATATCTCCGAGCAGCTTCCAATTAGAGGGAATGTTCGCATATTTTGATGCACTGTGTAACATCACCATGGATGCCTCCTGCAAAACATCAGAAGCAGAGACTGAATCTATAAGTACATTTGTGGTCTACATACAGCCCGCAATCGGTCACAATTATAAGGAAATATAAAACTGTTTCCATGCTGTATGAAATAAATCAAACAGAGAAGTGTGGCGTTGTGTACCATTCAGAACACGTGTTTTTCTTCTGAATTAACTTAGGTTGTGCAAGGGCTAAATAAGATAAATTGTCTCATTTCCCCCAAAAGGAAGATCATCAGATACATTGAAGAACATTTTCCTGTGCACCTACGTTAAGGAAACTATTGGGCTTCCAAAGTAGTGGCTTTCAGCCAGCAATGAACTGCCTCCAATGAATGTAGTGGGACTCCTTGGGTATTCCTTTTTGTCCTAAAAAACTCCTTTTTTGCTAGATGAAATTACATGGTAAAAAGAGCTGCACCAAACCAAATTAAGTGGACAAGACAGAGCTGCCTTTCCCTGGTAGCACAACCCTTAACTCTAATAATCAAGGCAGCCTAATGAAATTATCGAAAAGGCCAGGATACCCTACAACCAGAGGGAGGGAAGCCGGGGGCATATACTACTCCAAACCATGAACAGCAGTGGTAAAAAGGACATCATTTCTCTAGGTACCCAAAAATTGGCCTCATTGATCTTGAACCAGGCCACCCTAAACCATTTTGGCAGTGCTCCCAAACGTCTCTAGAGAGTGGATTAGTTGTTTCAATACATCTAATATACTAATTGCTTCAAATGATGACTAAATCCATGCCCACCATATTCACGAAACAGTATTCAGTAGAACACTGAGCGACATAAACACAGTTCATTAGTGACAATGGGATAAGCAACAAACTCACCTCCCAACCACAGACTCTACGTCATCCACCATCGCTTCCAAAAATATTTCTGCAAATCTGCAGAAATTTGAAAATTCTCTCACTAAAGTGCTATGTAGGCCTCCAGCCTCTCAAGCTTAGCTGATGTTTCCTGGCATTGCTCACCATGTATTGAAAGGGGAGGCTCTTCTCGATGTCCTACATCAATCCATTCCCATTCTCCAGGATCCCACTGCAACTACTTGATTGGGACCCCTCCATAAATCCAAAGTCTCCAAGAGCCCACAGGAATGTGATCTGGGTTAGGGTCTAGGTACCATCCTGAATCCAAGAAGCTCTACTCCACATGGCCTACAACTCTGATAAGCTGAAAAGGAAATGCTTAAGTATAACCTTCAAAGATCTCAATAGCCTACCGCCAAAATGAACATCGAAGACCAACGCATCCCTACCGAAACATGAAAATCCTCCCTGCACTTCCTCTGAGGTGAGATTGTTGTTCATCTGTAAATTTTTTGAAATCCTTCCAGGAGCCCACCTAGGAAGCAAGATCTCTCTCCCATCTAGACCACTGCATGTACCAAGAACCCAAGGGTCTACTATGCTCGTCAAGTATGCTTTCATTCCACATGACAAGATGTCTATCAATCTGGTCTCGAGAGGTTGGGGGCGGGGGCACTCTCCAGAGAGTACTCTTGAAGCTAGGCTAGGCTTTCAAGATGGCAGCCATGAGAGGGGAAGAGGGGGTCCTGAGACGGGCTGAAGTAAGTATTCACATGGTGCTATCCATCCAATCTCCACCTATGGAAGGAGAACAAGCCTGTATGCATCGATGAAAAAGTCCTTCCAAGGTTCCCGCCCTAGCATAAGACCTCTGACCACCATCTTGCATAAAGATCTCTGCTCTACATGTCTGGGTCTATGATATAAAGTCCTCCTTCCCGAGTAGGAAGAATGAAGGTTTCCCAAGCTACCCTAGCTCTGGTGTCTGCCAAACCATCTAGACCACTCCAAAGAAAATTCCTTATAGACCTTATGAGCTGAGTGATGCAGCCCCTGGAATGACACCAATAAGAGCATACGAACCAAGCTATGGCCAGCAGTACTTGGTTGACCACCACCACCCTGGAGGCAAGATCAAGTTAAGCTGAACTCCACAACAGGAGTTTGCTCCTGACACTCTCCAACACAGGAGCAAACTGCTGTAAGGGAGAGATGCCCAAACCGACCTGGCAGCCCAAATATCTGGTAGAAACACCCCTTTGGATCCAAGTGAATCCAAAACCAGTCCCCCAATCCTGAGTACCCTAGTCGCTAATCCATAAACCATTGCATTTATTCCACTTAATATGTGCACTTCTAAGAAAGAGGTGAGATTGTGTGTATTGGCATCCATAAAAACACTAGTATCATCAACCAACTCACTGTCTAGAAGTTCCTCATTCTATCTCTGGAAAAAAAAAAAAAGTTCCTCATTCTATCTCAATGGTAGTCTCAGCCCAGCGATATCTACCTAAACCACACACCTCTGCCACTCAACTGAAAAAGGAAGGCATCCCAAGTAGCTCTCTCTAGCAAATGTATGTCTCCTTATCTTCCCCCCTTTTCTATCTAAAGGTAATTCCACCATGTTGAAATCACCTCCAATAATCCAAGAGTCTGCAATGGGGGCCCAAGATAAAAGCTCTTTCCAAAAAGGTACACGTTCCGTTCTATTATTTAATCAATCAATACATACATACATGTGTGTGTGTGTGTGTGTGTGTGTGTGTGTGTGTGTGTGTGAAGAGGGTGTGGAAGGTGACTATGGAGAGCTCTGGAGCCCCCATAGCCCTGGTCGACCCTCCCTCCCCCTCTGTTCCCTCCCTCGTTTTGCTCGTACAGCCCCCGTCTTCCACCTTGCAGCCTTCATCGCCATCCATACAACTCACGTCAGCTGTACGAAATTCCGTACAACCCCCCCGACCCATGCAGTTATCTACACAGCCTTCCATTCAGCCCTTCGTACAACCCTCCGTCCAAGCAGACGTGGTGCAAACACCAGTACCTGTTTCATCCGTACCAGCAAAATCTGTACAGATTTCCCTGCCCATACAGGCTCCCGAAACATCTTTTGTTTTTTATGCTTCCTCTGTTCCTCCTGCTCGAGTCTTCATTCGACGGAAACGCAGTGCTTTGCCTTCTTCTTCCTTGCAGCTGGATCTTCTGCGTCAGTTATGCTCAGCCTCTGTCACAGATGTTCCTTCATCAAATTCCCTGTTTGTTTGCTCTTTGGATTCTGCCCTTCTGGTTTCAGGTCTTCGACAAGCTCAACACTTTGGAATCTGTCTCTACTTTATGGACACGGTTCTTTCTACCGCTCAACTTCGTCGTCGAGTTGAAGCTGCAATCGGTCCGGATTGTATTTCATCCTTTGTCTTTCTAGGCAAAGGATTTTATTATGCCCACGTTTCTTCGACTAATGTGGTGGAGCAGCTAGTCAATCGTGCTGGTGTTCCTGGGGCTGGTTTCTTCGCTTATGTCATGCCCTGGGATCCACTTTTCGATCCTTCTACTACCCTTCTAACTCACTCTCCGGTTTGGATTACTCTCAGAGCGCTATCTGTGCCTCTTCTTCAGCATCTTCCAACTCTTTCAGCTTTTTTGGGAAGGCCTCTTCATGTTCCGAGACAGGAGTTCTTGCAAGCCTCCCGTGATGCTCTCCTTTGCGTTTTGTGGGATATGACGCAGCCCGTTTGGGATTTGCCCATCCGATGCGCATCAATCTGCATCTTGCATCTTTTCCCACTGCATGTTATCAATGCCAACAGGTTGGTGATTTTACACGTGATTGCCCTTCTACATCCAGGCCCATTCCTCCTGCTCCTCCTTCAGCTGTCAAGGTTACTCTCCCTTCTCCTCCGGTTTCTGCTATGGCTTCTTTGGAGAAGCCTTCTACTGCTCTGAAGCACTACTGGAGGAAGGTAGATAAATCACAGGCAAATCTTCCTCTTGCTGAAGAAGCTCAGGATTGCACCCCTGTTGAGCACCATTGAAGATGCTAAACGAAGAGAGAGAGAATGTGTGCAGTACAGGACGAGTCGAAGAAGAAGTCACGTCAACTTAGATTGATAGATAAGGTTCCTAAACACAAGTACAAAGTACTTGTATCTAGGCCTAGGACTAAGTGTCCTAGGTGTCACATAGGACTAAGTGTCCTATGTGGCATAGAAGGCACTAACACAATAAGTGCCTACACTTATGCCTACAAGGCACATACCATGGCCTATAGGGCATCACTAGAACCACCAAAAGATGGCCTACAAACCCCCCTCCATGGGATGGGCTGAAGTACTCTGGAAACGTCTCAGAATACCTGGTAGTTTCTGGTCATGGTGGCACATGTTCATCCAAAAGGATATAGCCACCTATGAATGTACAAGGAATGTCAGATCATGTAACAAAGGGAACCAAGTGTAAAGCCTATCGGAAGACTTCGAACTTGGGATGAGGAAGTGCCTTTGTAAACATATCTGCGATGTTGTCCTCTGTGGGAACATAGGACAATTCTATGTCGCTTGCTGACAACCGCTCCCGAACATAATGACAGTGAACTTCAATATGCTTGGTACGCGCATGAAACACTGGGTTACGCGCAATGGCCAAAGCACTCTGGCTGTCAGTGTAGACAATAGTGGAGGATGTCTGGCAAATACCAAGATCTGTAAGTAACTGTCGAAGCCAAACACACTCTACTGTAGCGATGAAGGCTGCCCTGTACTCAGCCTCACAACTAGACGTGGCAACTGTCGGTTGCTTCTTGCTGAGCCAAGAAATACATAATTGCCAAGCAAAAAAGAATTGCCAGTATGTGACACTCTGGTGTCGGAACATCCTGCCCAGTCACTATCCGTGTAAGCATGCATGGTAAGTGAACCCTGATCACCATAGAAGAGGGCTAAATCCTAAGTGCCTCTCAGATATCTGAAGACTCTCTTCACTGCCTGCCAATGCTATGAACTGGGCATGTGCATGAATCTGCTGAGCTGAGATACTGCATACTCTGCAAGTCAGGTCTAGTGTGACATAAATAAATAAGGCATCCAACAGCCTGCTGATAAAGAGTGATATCACATGGTGGGCTCCCATCATGAGCTAAGAATTTGAAGCCAGGGTCCACTGGAGTAGAGATTGGCTTGCAATCCTCAAACTGAAAACGATCAAGGAGCTGTCCAATATACTTGGACTGAGACATCATGATACCCCCCTCAACATGAGCAAACTGAATGCCCAAATAATAATGGAGCTGTCCCATGTCTGACATGTCAAAAATCTGCTGCAAAACAGCCTTGAAAGCTGCGATTTGCTGAGTATCTGGGCCCGTGATAACCATATAATCCACATATAAAATCAGCACTAAAAAATCAGATCCACTCCCACGGAAATAAAGAGTTCTACGGGACTATTCTGAAAACCAAGGGATAGTAAGTGTGCATGAATTTTGGCATACCATGCCCTGGGTGCCTGCTTCAAACCATAAAGGGCTTTTCTAAGCCGGCATACCTTATTTTCAGAATTAACAACCTCAAAACCAGGAGGTTGTGTGACATAGACTTCTTCCTGCAGATCCCCATGAAGAAAGGCAGTCTTGATGTGAAGTTGGTGCACTTGCCAATGATGATGGGCTGCAATGGCAATGACACATCGAATGGTAGTAATCCTGGATGTGGGAGCAAACGTCTCCTCAAAGTCAATGCCTTGTTGTTGGGCATACCCTTTTGCAACAAGACGAGCTTTGTATCGATCTATGCTGCCATCAGATTTCCTTTTTAATTTGTAGACCCATCGCGTTCCAATGGCATGCTTGCCAGGTGGGAGATCTACTAATTCCCAAGTGTCATTTTTTGCAATAGATTGTAACTCAGCTTTCATTGGATCCATCCACTCTTTGCTGTCGAAAGCATCTTTATGCCACAAAGGCTCTTCATTGCAAGCTGTAGCAAGGAGTGCAAACTCAAGAAAGTGAACACGCTGTCTATTCCCTGATCTTGTCCGTGCAGCAAAAGGCTGATCTTGTTTGCTTCCCTCAATGTATCAAGAAGCCATCTCGGAACTTGCCTTTGCTGTCTATTAACAGCTCTTTCTTCAATGACTGCATCATGAGTAATGGGATCATTTTGTGCCGGAAGAGAAACCTGCAAATCAGCATGAGGTTGAGGCTGATTATTGCTTTGTGGAGGGCCTGCAGGAGGCGCATGTTGCTGCTCAAAATCCTCTTCTGATGATGGTAGAGGTAACCAAGATTCAAAGGCATCAAACATGTCAATATCTGGCTTTGCTTTGCAGTCCACAAGAGGAGAAGCTGAATGTTCAGCAAAGATCACATCTCTACTGACAATAATCTTCCCAGTATTTGGTTGATATAACCGATACCCTCTGCTCTCCTGGCTGTAACCAATGAATATGCATTTGATTGCCTTGTCATCAAGCTTATGTCTCAGCTGAGATGGTACATGAACATATGCAAGAGACCCAAAAACTTTCATGTGTGAAAGTGAAGGCTTCCTGCCTTTCCATGCTTCATAAGGTGTAATAGTCTTTAATGCCCGTGTAGGTGATCTATTCAGCACATAGTTGGCACACATTACTGCATCAAGCCAAAATTTATTGGGCAAAGACTTGGCCTTAAGCATGCATCTAGCCATCTCCATTGTGGACCTGTTTTTCCTTTCAGAAACAGGATTCTGCTGAGGAATGTAAGGAGTAGTGCATGAGTGAATAATGCCCCGTGAGGAAAGAAATGCATCAAACTCCTTTGACATATACTCACCCCCCCTATCTGTGTTGAGGGTGACAAGCTTGCATCCTGATTCATTCTCAACCATATTCAGCCATCTCTGAAAGCATAAGAAAACTTCAGATTTTGCCTTTAAAGGATATACCCAGCAATACCTTGTGAAATCATCAATGAGAGTCATGAAATACTTGTATCCTCCAATGGCATTTGTCCTCATTGGGCCACAGACATCACTGTGCACTAGCTGCAATTTCCTTTGTGAGAGTTTTGGACAATTCTTTTGAAAAAGAAATCGATGCATCTTACCCAAAAGACAACCCTCACACACATGTTTAGAAACTGTGTGAGTCTGAGGTACATCATTTGCCATCTGCTGTGAATGTAGCTTTGCAAGAGCTCTATAATTGAGAGCAAGCTGTGAATCTGAAATAGCCAATGCTTCGGTAGAAAGTGCAGCTGCATGATGATCAAGGTGATAAAGTCCTTTTTGCAAAGTGCCAGTGAGAACTATGGCATTGTCATCACGAAGATCATATACTAGGCATCTGTAGCCATCAAAAATTACTCTGAAACCTGAAGTAGCAATTGCTGAAATTGAAATCAAGTTGACTTCAATTCCAGGCACAAAAAGAACATTTGTCAGAGTGACAGGATGGCTGGAAATGGATGTGAGCTGCACATCTCCAACTCCTTTTACAGCATATGAAGCATTATTGGCACATGTAACAGTCCCCCCTCGAGGTGCATCAGCTAAAGAATGAAACAACTATCTGCAAGATGTGACATGCTTGGAAGCACCACTATCAAAGTACCAGCACTGAGCATCATTAGCAGTAAAAAGTGCATCAGCTTTGGAGGGATCAAATGAGCAATGGACAGCCCATGCCCAATCATCCTGAAGAGCATGTGCATGTGAAGCATCTGCTGGCTCATGGGATTCAATGGCATGTGAGGCATTAACTGTCAATCCTGCTTTCTTTTTCTCCGAAGCAATGCGCTTCCTGCATTCTGAAATGTCATGTCCAGGCTTGCGACAATAGTTGCATCTTTTCTTCTTTCCTTTATCTGCTGTATTTTTAGATGCATGGGAGGAATTACAGCTGCTATGTGTAGAGGAATTGCAGCTGCTATGCCCAGATTTTGGCTTGTTCATAGGCTTGGAAGCCTTGCCTCTTCATGTTTGCTGTGAAGCAAATGCATGATCAGGAATAATGGCTTGTCTGTTAGGTCTACTTTGCTCTTCCTGCAAATGCAAAGTAACAAGCTGATCAAAAGAATAGTGGTCTGGATTACCCATGGCCACTAATCGAAGGGTTGTAGCAAACCCTTGATATGTATCTGGTAGTCCATTCAATGTAGTACTGACAAGCTGTGAATTTGGCACCACTTCATTAATGTTGGCAAGCTGTTCCATGAGGTCCTTGACCTTTGTCAAATATGCATCCATTGACTCACCTTCATTCATATTGACTTCCTATAATTGCCTTCTCAAACATGCAACACGAGCTTCATTGTGAATCTGATATAGAGAAGCCAATTTATCCCAAGCATCCTTTGCTGTCCTGCAAGAACGGATGTGTGGAATAATGATTCTCTTGCATGATAAAGCAATGCATGAATGTGCATTTGCATCTCTTGCATCCCATCTAGACTGTTCTTGAGTTGGAAGAGCAGCAGCAGGAGTGCTAGAGGAAGAGGCATCAGGAGAAGTACCACCTGCAGAAGGTGCAGCAGTAGAAACAACCACTGAAGGATTGGCTGGCCTCAGATCCGCCCCAGAAACAATATTCCACAAATGCTTTGCAACAAGAATATGTTTCATGAGATAGGACCACATCGGATAGTTGGTGCCATCCAACTTATCATCTTCACGAAGAACTCCAAATAAATCTTGATTGTTCCCAGCCATAGCAACTGTGATAACTTGTAAAAGACCTGAAAACCCCAAAGCCTCAAGGCTATCACTGCAATAAGCTGGCTGTCCCAAAAATGACAGCAAATATCTGCAAATTTCTGACCCAAATCAAAGGGCAAATGCAGATCTGACCCAAATGTGACTGTGGCAGGCAATGTTCACTGCAAAAACAGCAAATTTGGCAAAAGCCCCAAATTTATTGAGGGCAAATAGGCCAAAAAGAGGGCAAATTCAGAAAAGCCCCAAATTTTGCTGAAATTTTGCAAATGTGACCCAATGTATGCAAATCTGACTCAATGTCCTGCAAATGTAACTGAATGTCCTGCAATCTGACCCAATGTACTGCAATCTGATGCAAAAACAGCAAATTTGGCAAAAGCCCCAAGTTTATTTAGGGCAAATAGGCGAAAAAGAGGGCAAATGTGGGAAAGCCCCAAATTTTGCTGGAATCTCGCAAATGTGACCCAATGTCCTGCAAATCTTAGCTGTACAAGCAGCTCAAGTACAACGTACAGCTGTACTGTCAGCTTAAGTACTGCTGTACGGTTGTACGGACGTACGGTGTACTACTGAAGGTGCGACCCTGTACGGTGGCTGTACTGTGTACCACTGAAGGTACGAGTACGACGAATGTACGGCGCAAAGTACAAGCAGAGTACGAGTACGGTAGATGTATGGAGCAGAGTACGGGTACGGCAATTGTACGGAGCAAAGTACGGGTACGACGAATGTACGGCGCGAGTGCAGTTGACGACTCGCTGAAGGTACGGCGTACGGCGTATAGCGACGATGCAGAAGGTACAAGTGATGCAAGTCTGCTCACGTATGGACTATGGCAGTACGGTACGACGATGCACAGTACGGTGACGCGCAGTTGTACAGCGACGGCAATGTACTTGTTCGCGTACTGGCTGTACGGCTAAGGTACTGTATGCAGTACGGAACAGGTGACCTCGAAAAAACTGCAGGTGCTGAAGATATGTCGACCAGCAGGGCAGCAGACTTCCCAAAGAGCAATGGAGGACTCGGGGGCTGAGTAGAGCTGGAAGACAAGATCAAAACCTGCTCTGATACCACTGAAGATGCTAAACGAAGAGAGAGAGAGAGAGTGTGTGCAGTATAGGACGAGTCGAAGAAGAAGTCACGTCAACTTAGATTGATAGATAAGGTTCCTAAACACAAGTACAAAGTACTTGTATCTAGGCCTAGGACTAAGTGTCCTAGGTGTCACATAGGACTAAGTGTCCTATGTGGCATAGAAGGCACTAACACAATAAGTGCCTACACTTATGCCTACAAGGCACATACCATGGCCTATAGGGCATCACTAGAACCACCAAAAGATGGCCTACAACCATCAGTCTCCTTCTACTCAGGATATGGATATACCCCTTGCAGAGGGGATTTTACAGGATGATATGCATGCTCTCTCTTAGGATGCTGCCCCTGCTCTTACTCAGGATGATCCTCAGAATGAAGCTCAAATGCTAAGTCCTGTTTATCAAATGCAGCTTTTTCGTCGGATGTTGATTTAGCCTCTTTGCCTTTGATGCCTATGCCAGAGTTTTCTTCTGTCCGGGATGCAAGAGTACCTTTTTTACTGGAATCTTTTCATCCCATGTTACAACAGGCTTTTGACCCTGTGATTCACAAATTTCGGGTACCAGCCTATATCAAGAAGAATCACAAGGGCAAAAAATAGCTTGTTTTTATTGATGGTGTGGTTTCATCACTACATCAATTTTTACAGAGCAACAATTTGAAGCTGGAGGATGCTGTGTTTGATCCTCCTCCAGCTTGATATGTAACTTTTTACTTGGCTGCCTCATGACTTTTGCTCTGAGGTTTTACTTGTAAATTTTTTCCTTGTACTTATTGGTGGGTTTTTACCTCTTTTAAGGTTTCCCACACAAAAATATAAGATTTCACTATAAAAAAAATTTTTAAAAAAAGTGGGTGTGTGTGTGTTTGTCCGTGTGTGAACCCAGTGGTGTGTGTGTGAGGTGGTGGTGTGTGGTGTTCAGAAGTGTGTGTGTGTGTGTGAGAGAGAGAGAGAGAGAGGACCTGCAGCCCTTGCTCCAGCCCTCCTATCAGCTCCATAGCCTCTTCAGATAAGCCCGTCTGCTTCAGCTACCTGCTGCTCATAATCAGCGTCCAAAAACCAGCTCTCTGGAGTCGTAAATCCCTGCCGTACAGTCCCGCCATAGGTCCGTACAATTCCATACAGGTGTACGGACCTGTACAGCCTTTCCCGCCCTGTTCAGGTTGCTGCTGCCGGCTGATTCCCTGCTCCTAGGTTGCTGTTGTACCAGGTTTAGCTCACGGGCTGCTTCTACACGCTGGTTCTGAGGGCTCGCTCTTCCGAACAATCTAGAGACATGACACATTCCAGACTTCTTTGGATTAAGGATCAACAGACCTCTAGCAGTCCACTGTCCAAGCCAATTCCTGGCTTCAAGATGCATCCGATCCCAGCACTCACTAGGACCTAACTACCAAGGCAAGGCTGAGGCCTTCATCACTGTTTGTGTCCAACTATGAGTAGCAATGCATTCCACAGATCCCAGAAATGGTCAAGTGACCACAATGCGAGAATGAAATCACAACACGGCCCCTATGGCACCAGTCTAGGCACACCCTCTGTGACTGGGTGTCTATCAAGCCTGAGTGGCCAGGGGAGAAACTTTGAACAACCATCCATGGTGGGATTGCAATGAACCTTTGGAGATCCAGGTTCAGAGCCGACCCTACTTGCCCTCGTTGCCTCTCTGCTTCGGAGACTATTCAGCATTGTTTATGGGATTGTAGACAGGCGAGGATGATTTGGATGGGGGTAGCCAGGATTTTCAGTCACTTTGCCCACTCCCCATTCTTTATGACATGGGACTCAGTGGCTTGGCTTTCTCTTACAAGGCCTCAAGTATTCTATGAGAGACTTGACTCCTCTCGGGCCATTTTGGTTCGATGTCATCAGATTGAGTCATGTTCGTTGGATGTGGTACCACACCTTCCTTTTACAGATGTACATGCCTCTGTGGATACTTCTTGGGAGATTTTAGCGAGCATAGCATTCTGGCATATCTGGAGAGCCAAATGCACAGAGGCTATGGACTTCTGAAACTTTCTGATCTCCCGTAGGGCCACTGTCCCTGGCTTGAATCTGTGCCGCCTCACTGGAGGAGGGCCTCCTTGCCCTCGATGCGGAGGACCTCTTCCTGGATGTTGAGGGCCTCTTTGACCTGCACTTGGAGCTCGGGCACCTCTCCCCCGGTTCCTGGGTCTTGTGTACTCTTCCCATCGCCAGAACCTCTCTTTTTTCTCTAATTTATAGTTCATCTTGGAACTTTTCCTGGTTTTTTCTCTTTTCCTTCTCCAGAACTTGTATTTTCTTCTCTCTAAATCCTTAAATATCTCTTCCTTCTTCTCCTTGCAAATACACTATTTCCCTCTTCTTTTGTGGGCTGTATTTAGGGACTGTTTTTTCTCTTTTATCACTTTACAGGTACCCTCTTTTTAGGTTCCATCTTCTTCAGAAGACATGGCTGAATACTCTTATGAAAAAACTTTTCAAAAGGATCAATCGGTTCAATACAAAAAGCAAAAGCAGGCTGAGGGTCAACATGAACCCGTGCATGATTCTATTGAAGCACAACTGGTTTATGATGTCATGCACAAAGGATTTGCAGACACAAGGAAAGAGTGGAAAGACTCAGTTCCATCGGTTGGTCTTATGGTTGAAGTGGATGAGATTGTGGATCCAGTTAGAGAATATGCCAAAAATGCAGTTATTTTATTTTTCCCAAGTCATATGCCACCTACTGCAGAGGTAGGCAACAAGTTGACCCACACACTGGCTGGCTCGTTTGTTCATAAGGTACATTATGCAGCTAGAGGCTTTTTTGAGGTCATTATGGTAGATGACATTCACAAGCAAATGCTTTTGGAACATTCGCCACTCTTTTTTGGGCAGCAAATGGTGCACGTTTTGCCATGGTCCCCCACAAGGGATTATCAGGTTCCGATTCGACACCGATGTCCGGTCTGGGTTAAAGTTGTAGACTTCCCGCAATGCATGGCTTCACTCTTGCCTAAAATTGCAGCAACTTTAGGCAAAGTGGTTTGCCCACCGCGGCCTAACGGCAACTCTAATAGATTTTGCATTCTTTGGGATACTAATAATCCCACACCGGAGTCTTATTCAGTCACGGTGAACAATGTCGACATGGGAAGTGCACTTTATAAATTGAAATGGGGACTATTTGCAGGGGCTTGCTTTGAATGTAAAAAATTTGGGCACATGGCTTCGCAGTGTCCAATGAGTTAGCATAAAATGCCTCCTGCTACTTTGCCTGCTCAGATGCCCAATAAAGATGCTCCTACCTCTATTGAGAATAAAAATAAAGGTAATAGACAGTTTCTTGTGAATCAGGATAAAGGCAAAGCCCTAGGGCTTCTTCCCCTTTGCTTCCTGCTATTCAACCCTCAGCAAAAGGACCAAAAACTCCAATTGATAGATGGCAAAGTCCAAGAAAAGTTATTTATGTTCAACGACCTCCACCCCCTCGCACTTGGAATGGTGCATCTTCTAGTGGAAACTCCCAGAGGTCAACTCACGAATTGGAATCACATGGGCTGTAATGACAGCTAGCAAAACCCTCTTCCCTGAAGAAGAGGTTGCTGCATTGCTATCCACTCCTCAGGCGGATGTTTCTTCCCATGGAAGAGGCCCTCACCCTGAGGTAGAAATGCAGGGTTGACATCCTGAAGGTTGCTGCTGTACATAACTGTTTTTTTCCTATAAATATCTGTAAATATGCTTGCTCATATCAAATGCCTTACCTTAAATGTTCAAGGGATGTGCGACAGTAGGAAATGGAAATCTGTGTGGCTGTATATCAATCAATTTCAGCCTGATATAGTGGCATTACAAGAACACAATCAACATGTCTATGCAGGAAAGACAGGTCATTACTGTGGCTATGATATCTCTTATGATGCGGAGCACTCTTTCTCAGGTGTAGTCATTCTGCTTAAGCATGAGCTTCAGCCAGTTATTGCTTTAAATGACAATCAAGGCAGATAGATTATTCTTCAATGCATCATTCAAGGCGAGGTGTTTGAATTTGCTTCTGTATATGCACCTCAATCTTCTCGAGATAGAAGTGCAATCTGGGATGCCATGCAACGATATCCATGGAGATATCATGCATTTATATGTGTCTTATCTAGGCATATAGATATATAGAAGCATAGACATAGGCATATAGAAATATAGAAGCATAGGCATATAGAAATATAAGCATAATAGGCATAAATCATATAGACATAAACTTAAAGAATAGGCATAAAGCATAAAGAAGACATTCATAAATATTTAAAGAATAGATCCATAAAGCATAAAGCATATAGAAACATAAGCATAATTTCCATAGAAGCGTAGGCATATAGGCATTCACATAGGCATATGGATATATGCAAGCATAGACATAGGCTTACATAAACATAGATGCATAGACATAGGCATTCACTTCGACATACGCATTCACATAAAGCACAAAGCATAGACATAGGCATAAACATCAAGCATTCACATAAACCATAAAGCAATAATGCTCCGCAACAAGGTGATAATACATCAGGAAATACTCATATGTTAACCTCTGAAAGGCATGCATGGTCTCAATTACTGATTCATCTTGATTTGGTTGATCTTTGGAAGGAATTGCAGCCTTTGTCACCTGGATACACTTTTCAACATAATGCCCTTTCTTCTTATTAGGCACGTCTGGATCGCTGGTATAGTGTAGCTCCACAACAAAATGATGCTTTTACATGCAAAATGTGGGTTGACTATGCCTTTGTGCATTCATATCATGCACCGTTATGGTTGAGGCTATCTTTTCATGATATGCCAGATGATAGATTGCCTCAAAGGCGACATCTGATTGTGAACAATAGCTATTTGCAGCATGTTGATTTCAAGGCAATGGTTACTAAAGCCTATCAATCTCTGTCTTCTCAGAGCCCCTTTGATATTGATAATGCATGGGATTCTTTTGTTTTCAAAATGCAAGTTGTGATTAGAGGTTACGGCAAGTCCTTTATGAAGACTCTGAGGGAAACTATTGCTCACGCTAAATTGACTTGCCAAGACCTCACTGAACTCAATCACTTTCGTCCTTTGTCCTTGCATGAGCCAACAATACTATGCCAGGCTAAACATTGTCTCCAAATCAATGATCACATGAAACTTGCTAAATGGGAGACCAGAGCCAAACAAAGAGCTTTCACAGATAAAGGATGTTCTTCCAAATAATTTCTTAAAAGCTTGCATCAGAAGAGATTAAAAACAAACATTTGCATAGTGCTTATGCCTGATGGTTCATGGACTACATCACGGTCACAGCTTGCTTCTGTCTGTGTACATCATTTCTCTCAGCAGTTTGGTTATGCAGATCCTCCCTCGCAGCAAGTTTTGTCTGCAAGAAATTTACTTTTACAGCATGTTTCTCCTATTATCTCCACTACTTAAGCTTTAAAATTGGAGGAACCTTTTACTGAAAGGAAATTGTCAGATGCAATCAAATCCTGTGGTCGATAGAAATCTCCAGTATGGGATGGTCTTACAGTTGAGGTTTTTTTTTTTGATATTGGCCTCTTTTGAAGCATACTTTGCTGCAAATGGTGAATTCTGCTTGGCAAAATCAGAAAATGCCAGACACATGGAAGAGAGGTCTTGTTAAACTCCTTCCAAAAAAGCAAATCTGTGAATCTTTGGCTGATTGGAGACCTATCACGCTGATGCCAATCATTTATAAATTTACTATCAAAATGATTGTTGATCGAATAAAAGGCTATTTGCATGATGGGTTGCATCCTGCACAATATGGTTTTGTTCCTCGTAGGCATATCACAAACAACATTGCTAACGCCTATGTTGGAATAGAATATGCCAAATATATGCAGCAAGATATTTTGCTATTACAAGTTGATATTGCCAAAGCTTTTGATACTGCTCAGTGGGACTTTATTTCACAAACGATGCAGGCCTTGGGATTTGGCACAAAAGTGCAGGATCACCAAAGACTATGATTTCTGTCCATCCATAGAGTCCAAAGTGCCCAGTAGCACACCCAAACAAAAAATAAATCAAAACCCTGTCTAGCGGGATGAAAACCAAATAACCAGAAGAACCTACCAAAAGTAACAATAGGAAATCTCGCTCGAAGCTCCTGACGAATGAGAGCGAGGAAATCACAAGTATGTGGATAGTGCCAGAAAAGATGAGGCACAGATTCAGCAGGATGTAGACATCTGTGGCAAGCAGCCGGGCCAATATGTCTATGCGTAACTGCCCAGATGGAAAAATGTCAAGTAGGACTCCCCAAAGGAAAAGTTGTTACCGAAGAGGGACTTTATAATGCCAAAGGAGACGCAGCCGCTTTCTCCACCACTTTGATGGGCAATCCATATGCCAAACAGAATTGGCTCTGTCAGAAATCCAAGACGGAGGTAACAACACTTTATACAGAGAAGGCACTGTGATATGTGACAGTTCAAAGGACGGGTTGAAGAAGAGGAAGAATGAAGAGTCCAATCCTCAAGCCTATCCTGAAGTTCCAAACGAGGTACCGGCAAAATAGATTGAAGCATTTCTGAAATTTTGTGCCATAAAGGACAATAATGAGCTCCCAAACCATACTTGCTAGCAGCCGCAGAAAAAGATAAAAGAGTGCCATCATCCTGAAGTACATCCGCCACAGAAGTAATACCTTTAAAAGATATAAAATAAGAACGCCTGGATTCTTGTATAGCCAAAGGAGGGTGAAATACTTTGGACCAATAAATATTCTCAGCCCTCCAAGAATTTCCAAACAAAGAATCCCTACCATTTCATACCAAGTGGGATAAGATATACTTTCAATCAAGAAGCAAACGAGAGACAAAAGGGCAACCTTTGATCTTGCCTTGAATAGAGCCAAATGGAAAATCCCACTGTGTAGGCTGCCAATGCCCAAAAGCAGAAGTATCAATCTGCAACAAAAGAGAGCGGATCATGTAAGCCCAAGGCTGATCCCCTTGCATAAACTGCAACATTATTTTTCCCCTGTGAGCAATTATACGCATTTGAATATTGAGTATGTTCAAACCCCCGTGCATCTTTGGAGAACAGAAAGTAAGAAAGAAAGAAAGAAAGTTTATTAAAGTCTTCGGAAGACCGATGGGTCTATGAGACTGTGAAAATCTTGATACAACGAGCTGTGGTAGTGGAGCTACTAAACGAGCGTCCATACCAATGCAAAATGCAAAATGCCAAAAATGCAGAATGGCAGTACTAAGTCCTAAGTACAACATAGTGATGTCGGTGGTCGACTATATATCAATCTTAGCATCATCATCAACATCATCATCATCCCCAGCAACAGCAAGATATCAGGATGGATGAGGCAGTGGAGGCATGAAGTCGGCAATAGAGTGTTGTTGGCCACTCAGAGGTGCGGTCCTGGCACGTCTCTTGGTCGTAGCTCTATGTCTAACCAAGGCTATTGTGACCCCCGTCGGTCGGGCTCTACTCTAAACAAGGAGGAGATGTCTCCAAGTGTGATCTGTGTGTCGACCCTCTGTCTGAGCTGTCGGGTCACAGGTTCCGGGTCACGGTCATGTCAAGGCCTCGTCTTGTTGGGGTCCATGTGATCTAGCTGAAAGAACTCCGTGATAGAGCTCTGAGAGGGATCAACCGAGGAAGAAGTCTGCTCCTGTCTCCGTGCTCCGAGTATCCTCTCGCAGTGTCTAAGTGCCTCATGAATGAAACCTGCCAAACACCGCTGGTCTGGGTAGGAGAGAAAATGGGCTAAAATACCATAACTATCTCTGAAGAGGCAGTGGAAACGTCCTCGGATCTCATAGTACACAGGACACCTGAAGATGAAATGCTCCTTTGTCTCAATTTCCTGCATGTCACATAGTGTGCATATGCGCCGTTCCCTGGGTAGTCGCTCTGCTCTGCCGCTCTCAATGCGAAGTCTGTGTGAAGAGACCCGGAACTGCCCAAGAGAAATCCTCATCGAGTGGGGTAGGTGAATCTGTGTGTATCCTGGTGGGTCAATGAAACCCTCCACTGTGATATGTAAGAAGTGATCTCTGTAGAAGCTAAGCTTCACAGGAAGTTCACTCGGTTCCAACCAGGTCCGAAAAGTGTGTAGCTGTAGTAGATCCTCACGAATAACCTGGTTGACCTCGTGTGATAAGAGGGGAGAGAATGGAGCATCCATGCTATACTGGAAGGGAGGTAGTCTATCCATGTGGAGCCCCAGTCGCTCAAACCATCTCTTTGTACGTGCATACCAGCACCTCTGATCTCCTCCTGCTGCAAGTGTCATAGAAGAGGATAAAGCTATCCATGGTAGCCTGCTACGCCCCAAGGTATAATCCCCATATTCCCTAACTCGGTATTCCCAAACTCGGTACAGATATGTGATGACCTGAAATGCAGCATCTAGCTGTAAAGGGGTGACCCAAACTCAGCCTGAATGATCTGGTGAGGAACGGATGACTTACCACGAATCATCCGTGATAGCATGAGAACCTGTAGCCGCTCCACACGGGCCCACTCTGTATCCGACAAGTCTGGCCCCCAACAAGGACTGCCGTACATCCCCGCTGGGCGAGCCAAGGAGTCAAAAAGCAACCCCTTGGTGCGTGGATCATGAAAGTGTGAGCGGAGCACTGCCTCTCTAGCCTAGCCAATTAGACATACCCTCTACTCAAGCGTGCCTACATCGCGGGTCTCATAGTGAAGCTCGGTCCGGAGAAGATAACCCCAAGATAAGTGTATGATGAAACTATCTCAACAGATGACCCCGCAAATGTGAACTGCTCCTGACGCATGATGGCTCGAGATGTATTGAAGATCATGACCTTGGTTTTACCCAAGTTGACCTTCAAATCATGAGACTCACAAAAGGACTGTAGTGTGTCTAGGTGTCTCTGAAGCCCCTCTGCTGAGGAAGACAAGAGAGCCACGTCATCTACATAGAGCAAAATCTGGATCAGCGTGCCTGCAAGAGAGCAACCTATATCCCCCTGTGTCTGCATCACTGTCTCAAGCTCATCAATGTAGAGGCCAAACAAGGTAGGCGACAAAGGACACCCTTGTTTGACCCCCATGGTACTCATGATCTCGTCTGTCCACCCGGATCCTACCCGAACTCTGCCAGAAACTCTCTCGTAAAGTGCCATGACAGCCCATATGATCTCCTGGTCATAACCCAAGTCCTGTAGGCACTGTATGAGGTGGGCTCTCGGGACTGTGTCAAATGCCTTGCAAAAATCCACAAAGCAACAATAAACCCTCTGCTTCCGTGATCTCGCCTCCTCGATGATACATCTGAGCGTCAGAATGTGGTCCATGGTTCCATGATCACGCCGGTCCGGCCTGTCCTGCTGCTCTGAGTCCTCGACACTCTGCAAGTCTGCTAACCTCGGAGTCAAGTACTGATGCATAAATCTTGGACATGACATGTCCAATCATAATGGTCATGTAGTTCTCCGAGCTCATGGGATCCCCTGCCTTGTGGATGGGTGAGATAGTGTTAATGGTCAGGTGCTGTGCGAAGGGAGGTGGAGATGCGAAAGAAAAGGTATGTGTAATCAGCCCCTGGGGGGAGAGGTGCTACAGTGAAGTCAGTAATGCGAGATGTGAAGACAGGGGATCCCATGATGTAATCAACAACACTGGAGCCCCTCCCATGTGGAAAGCATGTGAAACCACCTGAAGCGGGCCATCTGTCAAGACCATTATAGCTAATGAGATCATGTATTCTGCCCAGGTCTAATAGGGCCTGCCCATAGGATGAAAGTGGACCTCGCCTGTCAACCGAAACCCGTAGCATACCTGCCTCCTCAAGGTCAACATCTGCTAGTAGAGTGGAATCATCTCTGAAATCAAGAAGTGGTACCTGACGGGTCCTTGCCCTCGCGTTGAAGTCCCCCACTAGAAGGACTTCTCCGCGGCTAGAAAAGTCAACGATGGACTGATAAAAGGCATCAAATGGGGATGTCTCATCATCACCTCGAATATCTTTGGCAAAGTGGGAGGTCTCCGGGGGGAAGTAGCAAACTACGACAAACAGATCCTGGCTATCCATGTGTCGTATTCGGATCCAAAGAAATCTAGAATGTGTATCTCTCTACTCTACTGAAATGATCCCCCGAAGTGTGGATCTAAAAAAGACTGCAACTCCACCTGAACCTCGAACTCCTCCTGTACCCCTCGTCTCATCTCTGTAGGCAGACTCCCATGTATATCCGCTGACTATTGGGAGAGGGCGCTCTGGACTCTGATGTGTCCCTGTATAGAAGACTATGTCGTGGCCTGTATAGGATTTCGAGAAGTTCCCTATTTCTGACCATAAGGTATCATTACAGTTCCAAATGGTGCAGGACAGGATCTCGGATATCTGAGTCTCATAGGCCCCGCTTCCCTATGTAGGGGAGGGGACAGGTGTCCTACGGGGGCCTGTAAGAAGTCGTCCCTCTCGTACCATTGCCCACTTTCCCTCCTTTCGGGCCTGATCCCACTGCTGAAGCAAAGAGCGCCTCTCCTCAACCTGTAGAGGTGTGAGATCCTCATCCATAGAGATCGCTGGCTGATCTCGAACGACTAACCTGCGTCGTAGAGCTGAAAGTCGTGCCTGAGTGTCATGAAATCGTATGATCAGGGATTGCTCTCGGTTGGGATCTCTCCCCACCCGCCATGCCCTGTCTATCCTGTGCTCAGCCACACCCAAGGTAGCGGTCACGAACGCAGTCGCATCTACCATCGGTGTAGCCTCAGTGCGTGGGATCCCGCGTACTCTGATGTTGAGAGCCTTACTGGCTCTCTCCTGCTGCTCCATGAGGGTAGCCGAAACAGTGACCCTTGCGGGTTCCCATTTGGCCACCTCAACCCATCTGGAAGTCTCCTCAATAGCAGATTGCATGCTCGCAATATGTGCCTCGACCACCGGGGTACTCCCTGGGACAGTGTGTATGGCTGTGACCTCCTGTCGGAGCTACATGATATCCTGTCTGAGTCCCTGAATAAGACCCCGTTGGCTCCTTGACACATTAAAAGACAACAAACAAGACACTCCTCTGCCAGCCCGTACGAGAGCAGCTGTCCGGAAAGAGCATGCTAGTTTTGTTGCTTATGCTTTGGTTGCTACAGCATGCAATCAGGAACCCTTTTGTCATCAAGATGCCTTTTAGAATGATTGTTGGATGAAGACCATGCAAGCTGAATTGGATTTTATCCATCAGAATAACACTTGGGAGTTGTGTGATTTGCCTCCTGGCAAGAATGCCATTGGAACTAAGTGGGTTTACAAAATCAAATGGAAAGTTGTATGTTCAGCAACATGATATTGACTTTAAGGAGACTTTTGCTCCCACTTCCAAGATCACTACTATTCACATTGTTATTGCCTTTGCTGCCCACTTTGATTGGGAGATACATCAGCTTGATATCAAGATAGCTTTCCTTCATGGGCATTTGCAAGAAGAGGTCTATGTTTCCCAACCTCTTGGATTTGAGGTTGAAGGTTCTAAAAGCAAGATTTGCCGATTGAAAAAGACCCTCTATCGATTGAAGCAAGCACCTCGGGCTTGGTATTCAATTTGCTCACACTTGGCTTTCAGAACAGCCCTACAGAGACTACCCTTTACATCCGCAAGCGTGGGACAGATTTGCTGATTTTAGTCCTTTATGTGGATGATACGCTTGTGACTGGGACACATGCAGCAAATTGCAGATTTTAAACTTGATTTGCAGCAGACATTTGCTATGTCTAATCTTGGTCTTTTGCGGGCATCCAATCTGCTAACAGTGAGGGGGGCATTTTGATGTCACAATCCAAGTACATATCCAAGTACATTGGACAGCTTTTGCAACATTTTCAGCTTGAGTATTGCAAGCCAATATCCACACCATTAGAGCCTGGTTTTCACTTCTATTCTGAGGATTGCAGCAGTACATGTGATGTCACTCTCTACCAGCAATGAAGGGTCGATGGCAAAAGAGAGAGAGTACAGTTACGTTAGAGTCGCACTAGTCTTAGCCGTCACATCAAACTTGGATAATAAAAAAATAGAGAGTACAAGGTACTTGTACCTAGACCTAGGACTAAGTGTCCTAGCTGTCACATAGGACTAAGTGTCCTATGTGGCCTAAAAGGAACTAACACTACAAGTGCCTCTATTTATGCCTAGCACATACCATGGCCTATAGGGCATCACTAGAACCACCAAGAGATGGCCTACAAACCCCCTCCAAGGGATGGGCTGAAGTACTTTGGAAACGTCTCAGAATACCTGGTATTTTCTGGTCATGGTGGCACATGTTCATCCAAAAGGATATAGCCACCTATGAATGTACAAGGGATGTCACATCATGTAACAAAGGGAACCAAGTGAAAGCATAAGAAAA
Organism: Dipteris shenzhenensis; assembly: GCF_047967505.1. Lineage (NCBI taxonomy): Eukaryota > Viridiplantae > Streptophyta > Polypodiopsida > Gleicheniales > Dipteridaceae > Dipteris > Dipteris shenzhenensis. The sequence goes on along the minus strand of NC_141609.1, from coordinate 9,278,304 downwards.
CTTCAGATTTTGCCTTTAAAGGATATACCCAGCAATACCTTGTGAAATCATCAATGAGAGTCATGAAATACTTATACCCCCCAATGGCATTTGTCCTCATTGGGCCGTAGACATCACTGTGTACTAGCTGCAATTTCCTTTGTGAGAGTTTTGGACAATTCTTTTGAAAAGAAAACCGATGCGTCTTACCCAAAAGACAACTCTCACACACATGTTTGGAAACTGTGTGAGTTTGAGGTACATCATTTGCCATCTGCTATGAATGTAGCTTTGCAAGAGCTCTATAATTCAGATGACCCATTCTCTCATGCCAAAGATGAGTTTCAGCAAGCTGTGAATCTGAAATTGCAAATGCTTCAATAGAAAGTGCAGCTGAGTGATGATCAAGGTGGTAAAGCCCCTTTTGCAAAGTGCCAGTGAGAACTATGGCATTGTCATCACGAATATCATATACTAGGCATCTATAGCCATCAAAAATCACTCTGAAACCTCAAGCAGCAATTGCTGAAATTGAGATCAAGTTGACTTCGATTCCAAGCACAAAGTGAACATTTGTCAAAGTGACAGGATGGCTTGAAATGGATGTGAGCTGCACATCTCCAACTCCTTTTACAGCATATGAAGCATTATTAGCACATGTAACAGTCCCCCCTCGAGGTGCATCAGCTAAAGAATGAAACAACTGTCTGCAAGATGTGACATGCTTGGAAGCACCACTATCAAAGTACCAGGACTGAGCATCATCGGCAGTAAAGAATGCATCATCTTTGGAGGGATCAAATGAGCAATGGACAGCCCATGCCCAATCATCCTGAAGAGCATGTGCATGTGAAGCATCTTTTGTCTCATGAGATTCAATAGCATGTGAGGCATTAATTGTCAATCCTGCTTTCTTTTTCTCCAATTCTTCATTCTGAAATGTCATGTCTAGGCTTGCGACAATAGTTGCATCTTTTCTTCTTTGACTTATCTGCTGTATTTTTGGATGCATGGGAGGAATTGCAGCTGCTATGCGCAGATTTTGGCTTGCCCATAGGCTTGGAAGCCTTGCTTTTTCCTGTCTGCTGTGAAGCAAATGCATGATCAGGAATAATGGCTTGTCTATTGGCTCGACTTTGCTCTTCCTGCAAAAGCAAAGTAACTAGCTAATCAGTGTGGTACTCACAAGCTGTGAATTTGGCACCACCTCATCAATGTTGGCAAGTTGTTCCATAAGGTCCTTGACCTTTGTCAGGTATGCATCCATAGAGTCACCTTCATTCATACTGACTTCCTGTAATTGCCTTCTCAAATATGCAACACGTGCTTCATTGCGAATCTGATAGAGAGAAGCCAATTTGTCCCAAGCATCCTTTGCTGTCCTACAAGACTGGATGTGTGGAATAATGATTCTCTTGCATGATAAAGCAATACATGAATGTGCATTTGCATCTCTTGCATCCCATCTTGACTGTTCCTATGTTGGAAGAGCAGTAGCAGGAGCTAGAGGATGAGGCATCAGGAGTAGTACCCCCCACAGAGGGACCAGCAGTAGAGGCAATCAATGTGGCATTGGCTGGCCTCAGATCAACCCCAGAAACAATATTCCACAAATGCTTTGCAACAAGACTATGTTTCATGAGATAAGACCACATCGGATAGTTGGTGCCATCCAACTTATCATCTTCACGAAGAACACCAAATAGATCTTGATTGTTCCCAGCCATAGCAAATGTGATACCTTGAAAGAGACCTGAAAACCCAAAAGCCTCAAGGCTATCACTGCAAAAAGCTGGCTGTCCAAAAATGACAGCAAATATCTGCAAATTTCCGACCTAAATCAAAGGGCAAATGCAGATCTGACCCAAATGTGACTGTGGCAGGCAATGTTCACTGCAAAAACAGCAAATCTGGCAAAAGCCCCAAATTTAATGAGGGCAAATAGGCCAAAAAAAGGGCAAATGCAGAAAAGCCCCAAATTTTGCTGAAATTTTTGCAAATGTGACCCAATGTATGATAATCTGACTCAATGTCCTGCAAAAGTGACTCAATGTCCTACAATCTCGCCCAATGTACTGCAAACAAACAAGAGATTGCACACCAAACTCCAAAGCCCCAATGTTCTTGCAAGAAATTGCAACCAAAGAAGGTGAAAAGAACTGGAAGCCCCAAAAAAATACCAATGTCCTGAATATGACCTTGTACGTGCAAAACCTGTACGGAGATCTCGAAAGAAGTACTAGCCATACGGACAGCTCAAGTACAATGTACAATGATTGTACGGATCAAGTACACCGTACAATGTACGGTATACGGCTGAAATACGGAGTCCTGAAGTACGGAGGCTCCCACATGCAAGTACGACGTCTAGTACGGACAAGTACACAATGCAGGTACAAATCAGTTACTAGACCTTCCGTACGCCTATACGGAAGATGTACGGCGATGCAGGTACTGATGTACGGAACGCGTGTACTCTGTACGACAACACAAGTACAGACGTACGACGTAGGTGTGTTAACATGTACTGTGTACAAAATATACCACGCAACTACATACGGAGGTAAGCGCATATACGTACGGTGGCGTAGACTAAATGCAGGTACGTTGTACGATGGCACAGGTGCAACAATGTACGGCGAGTGTACAGGCAGCTGGTACGGACTATACGTAAAAGGTGCACAGGAAGAACATCTGGGCTCTGATACCACTGAAGGGTGGATGGCAAAAGAGAGAGAGTACAATTACGTTAGAGTCGCACTAGTCTTAGCCATCACATCAAACTTGGATAATAAAAAAATAGAGAGTACAAGGTACTTGTACCTAGACCTAGGACTAAGTGTCCTAGGTGTCACATAGGACTAAGTGTCCTATGTGGCCTAAAAAGCACTAACACTACAAGTGCCTCTCTTGGTTCAGCAAGAAGCAAAGTACAGTTGCTACTTCTAGCTGTGAAGCTGAGTACAGAACAGCTTTTACAGCTACAGTGGAGTGTGTTTGACTTCGGAAGCTACTTCCAAATCTTTGTGCATGTCAGACTGCTCCTACCGTCATTTTTACTGATAGTCAGATTGCTTTGGCTATTGCACTCTCACAAAGCATATTGAGGTTCACTATCACTATGTCAGAGAGCGATTATCAACAGGTGATATTGAGTTGTCTTATGTTCCCACTGAAGACAACTTGGCATATCTTTTTACGAAGGCTCTACCTCGACCTAAGTTTGAGTCTTTTCGGCAAGCTTTAAACTTATTACCTGATCTGTTGTACTCTGTACAGTCATAGGTTGCTATATCCCTACAGGACGAACATGTGCAACCATGACATTCAATATTTAGGTATCCTAAGCTATGTCCAGGATACTTCAGCCATGTCCATGGAGGGGGGTTTGTAGGCCATCCTATGGGCTATCCATAGATGCCACTTATTCCTTGGTATGTGCCTTGTAGGCCTAGTTATAGTCAGTTAGGACTATTGGTACAGTTAGTACATGTACCACCTAGGTCAGTTAGGACACTTAGTCCTGTTAGGGCAATTAGCCCTAGGGTTTTGTTATGTTGGCTCCCCCTTGAGACTTCACTCTCAGTTTTTGCAGCAATCTATTACAGCATCTCGTTTTTCTCCTTCTTGCTTCCATTTTTGAGCTTCCATTGCTTGTCATAGCCAACAGTTTTTTGAGTGTTTTTAGTTCTTTTGTACTAGCTGCTCTTTGCTGGGGCAGCGTTTACTACATTTAGTTGTCGGTATTTTGTTGTGAGTAGTAGCTGTCCCACTGTGGGACAGCTATGGGACAGCTATGAATATAAATGATTTCTTAATGAAAAAGTGTGTGTGTGTGTGTGTGTGTGTGTGTGTGTGTGTGTGTGTGTGTGTAGGGTCTTTTTAAGCAACACTGGCAGAAGGTCGTTATATCTCACGCTACTCTTCTTGCTGAGGAAGCTCAAGATCAGTCTATTATGGAGCATATTCAGCCTGCTTCTCTTCAAGCTATGGAGTTGCCTGTTGAAGAGGAGATTTTACAGGATGATGCACATGTTCTATCTCAGCATGACACCCGGGGTGATGCTGACATGATGGCTCATGATTTACCAATTGCAGCTCCTATATCAAAGTGTTTTGATGTTGATTATGTTCCTTTGCCTATGGTGAGTCCTGCTTCATCAGATGCAGCTCCTTCGTCGGATAATACAGATGTTGATCTAGCTCCTTTGCCTCTGATGCCTGTGCCAGAGTCTTCTTCTGTTCGGGATGCAGATGTGCCCTTTTCACTGGATTCTTTTCATCCCATGTTACAACAGGTTTTTGACCCTGTGATTCAGAAATTTCGGGTGCCGGCTTATATTAAGAAGAATCACAAGGGCAAAAAACAGGTGGTTTTTATTGACGGTGCAGTTTCTTCATTGCGTCTCTTTTTACAGAGCAACAATCCTGAACTGGAGGATGTTGTGTTTGATCCTCCTCCAGTTTGATCTTGTAACTTTTTACTTGGCTGCCTCATGACTTTTGCTTTGAGGCTTTAGTTGTGTAAATTTTTCCTTTGTACTTATTGGTGGGTTTTTACCTCTTTTTGGGGTTTCCCACACGGAAATATAAGATTTCACTAATAAAAAAAAGTGTGTAGGGTCTTTGGTGACCCCTCTCACTAAATATATGTTCTTCCGAGCATCTGTATGGCAATCATTCTATGATTGTCTACATGCACGGGATCTAGATTATTCTGCCTTCTTGTCATATAATGACATCTTCTGATGCTTGTAATTGCTTGTCCCTTCTTTTGGGACTGTTTCTTGTAATATAAGCTTAAAGGGATTTCACCCAAAAAATGTGTGTGTATGTGCGTGCGCGCACGCACTTAGAAATCTAAACTTCTTCCTCTCCATGAGAAAGCTTGGCATCGTCTATTATAGCTGGGGGACATTGTTCTACCCACGCAGCTTGTAAGCCATCTTGGTTACCCATTGGGGTGGACGATCGCTAGCTGTCAACAAAGGGATTGGGTTCTTAACATGCTCAAGAAAATTTGGGATAAACCATCGACCTTCATGACATGAATTGTAATAAGTAAACAAGGGACAACCAGAACACAAATCAAGTGCAACCCTGTTGAATGGTACGGAAGGGAAAACTCCAATGCAAGCATGCTAGGGTAAGGAGGCATGTCACACAAGCTGCACTTGCATGGCCATGTTTTATGCAAAAAAACATAACATTCAAGCCTCAAGAGGTGGCTAATTCCAAAAGCATGAGCTCATCAAAGAGACTGAAAATGCACCTCAAGAATTGCAGCACTCCAACCAATTGCACCCATAGACCTGCATTCCCGTGCTTGCCCAAGAAGAGCTGAAGCCAGCCCATAGTGGCCTGCAAGATGATCTGGTGCTTTTTCTAATGCAGCTTGAAACATATTAACAGCCTGTAATATAGCATTCATGTCAATCGTGTTAAAAGACTAAGCAACAATATCTCATTTAGTTCACAAAAACAATGATAGATTGGCAAACCTTTTTATACAAGCCAAGCGTCAAGAGAATATTGCCACTTTGCTGTAATGCATATATAGGAGAGCTATCCGGAATCGCAATAACTCGACCATATGCCTGGAGATAAAAGATGTCTTTAGTGAATCTGAACAGGTTCTTGATAAAAGGTGCTTCCTTCAGAATTGAACAAAATAACCCACCTTCAGTGAAGCCGTAAGCATTCCAAGTTGCTGGTATGCCAGACCCAATGCCTGCAAACCGAACAAAGACTAAAACTCGGTCTTGACACTATACACATTATAATCCAATCAGCTAGATTAAACTACCAATTAAGATTCTAATGCAGGGACAGTGCACACCTCCCACACTTCACCAAGGGTTGGATAACCTCTGATGGCATGTTGCAGGTTCCTCACAGCATCTGACCACTCCTTTCGACTAACCTGAATCATATCAGTATGATTGCAAATAAGTTTATCTCAAAGCACATAGATTCTACAGAAATGGTCCAAGTCCAACAGAACCGAGCAAATATGAACCAAACCTCCTCACACTCGTGTTGTGCCAGCTCCCTTTTCGCATTAAATATGGCACTAAAACTATCTTCTTATAATCTTCTTACTTTCACCTGAAGACCTTAAATATCATCTTTACGTATTTCTGATGTTCAGCTTGGAAATTTTTGAAATGAAGGCTACAATTTTTACATGATTGATCAAAACGCACTTCTACTAGGGCACAACCATCTATTATTAAGAGAAAGAAAGAAGAAAGAAAGAAAGTTTATTACAGTCTTCGGAAGACCGATGGGTCTATGAGACTGAAAAACCTGAGACAATAAATTGTGGTAGTGGAGCTACTAAACGAGCATCCACACCAATGCAGAATGCAAAAAATGCTAAATCCTACGTACAACACAGTCATATCTCGACTATATATATCAATCAATCTCAACATCAGCGTCGACATCATCATAACCATCATCATCATCATCAGCAACAGCAGGACATCAGGATGGATGAGGCTGTGGAGGTGGACGCATGAGGTCAGCAATAGAGCGTTGTCACCCCCCCAGGGTGCAGTCTTGGTACGTCTCCTAGTCGTAGCTCTGCGTCTAACCAGGGCCACTGTGACCCCCGTCGGTCGGGCTCCGACCCTAAACAAGGAGGGCATGTCCCCAAGTATGATCTATGTGTCAACCCTCTGTCTGAGCTGTCAAGTCATAGGCTCCGAGTCTGTCGAGGTCTCGCCTCGTGGGGGTCTATGTGATCTGGCTGAAAGAACTCCGTGATACACCTCTGAGAGGTATCAGTCCAGGGAGAATTCTAATCATGTCTCTGTGTTTGCAGTATCCTATCGCAGTGTCTGAGCACCTCATGAATGAAACCAGCCAAACATCGTTGGTCTGGGTAGGAGAGGAATGGGCCAAAACCCCATAACTATCTTTGAAGAGGCAGTAGAAACGCCCTTGGATTTCATAGTGAACAGGACATCTAAATACGAAATGCTCCTCTGTCTCAACCTCCTGTATGTCACAAAGTGTGCATATGAGCCTCTCCCTGTATAACCCCTCTGCTCTACCGCTCTCAATATGAAGTCTGTGTGAAAAGACCCGGAACTGCCCAAGAGAGATCCTCAGCAAGTAGGGTAGGTGAATCTGCATGTATCCTGGTGGATCAATGAAACCCTCCGCTGTGATATGTAAGAAGTGATCTCTCTAGAAGCCCAGCTTCACTGGAAGATCACTGGGGCCCAACCAAGTCCGTAATGTGTATAGCTGTAGTAGATCCTCGCGGATAACCTCATTGACCTTGTATGATAGGAGGGGAGAGAACGGAGCATAAATGCTGTACTGGAATGGAGGTCATCTATCCATGTGGAGCCCTAGTCCTGCAAACCATCTCTCTGTGCGTGCATACCAACACCTCTGGTCCCCCCCTGCTGCATGTGCCATAGAAGAGGACAGTGCTAGCCATGGTATCCTGCTATGCCCGGATGTGTAATCCCCATACTCCCTGACTCGGTACAAATACGTAATGACCTAAAATGCAGCATCTAGCTATAATGGGGGTGACCCAAACTCCACCCGAATGATCTAGTGAGGGACGGATGGCTTATCACGGATGATCCGTGATAACATGAGAACCTGTAGCCGCTCCACCCTGGCCCACTCTGTATCCAACAAGTCTGGCCCCTAGCAAGGACTGCCATACATCCCTGCTAGGCGAACCAAGGATTCAAAAAGCAACCCTTTGGTCCGTGGATCCTGAAAGTGAGAGCGGAAGCACTGCCTCTCTAGTCTAGCCAATGAGGCATATCCTCTGCTCAGGCGTGCATGCATCGCGGGTCTCATAGTGAAGATGGGTCCGGAAAAGACGACCCCAAGATAAGTGTATGATGAAACTACCTCAACAGGGGACCCATCAAATGCAAAATGCTCATCGTGCATGACGCCTCGAGATGTATTGAAGATCATAACCTTGGTTTTACCCAAGTTGACCTAATCATGAGACTCACAAAAGGACTGTAGTGCGTCAAATAGCAGGGCAAAGAAAAAGTTGCTACTTTTCGTCCACAGAAGCAACAATAAAAGGAGAGAATCTTTAAATTTTGGAGTCTATTGTTGCTACATGCTCTTCCCTTTCGAAGACTGACGCCTGACAAAAAATTTGGATCTATCCTGAATTTAGAAGTGTCTTGGCATGCACCTCCAAGCACGTCAGCAGCAGGCTTCCCAGCATTCACATTAGGCTAAAATTGCATTCTAGGTGGCTCAGATTCAGTGCTGAAGGATGGCTAGACGCCAAAATAAGTCCTAGGAGAATGAGCCCCGACACCTTGCCTGCTAGAAATTTTGGTCAAACTCCTTGACAAAATATTTGGACAGAGCCAGTGCAGCCATCGCATGGGGTTTCAAGTTTCATGCAAGCTTTAACAGCATGGAAAAGAAGGTGGCTTGCTGGGAGCAGAGTCAGTTCGAACTACAAATCTTCACAGGACAACCTACACAGCCAACTCATCATCTTCACCAAGCCCATCAAGTCAGTCAGTCATGTTACATATGATACAGTTACCAAGGTGCTTCCTAACTTCGAAAATTGAATTGGGATTCCAGTTGAGAGAGGGGATGACCATCACAGATTCTTCCCATTTGTGTAGCATACTTGGGCTGTATTGGAGGATATTGAGTCCATGTGTGCCATCATCATGTCAATATGCCTCAAGTCTTACCATTGGACCATCTCACTCCAAGTAGTTGGACATGCATCTCCATGATCCTCTATATGCAATGGATGGTCTCGAACATCGTATTTAACTGCAGAGCTGATGCTCCAAACTCTACCTGCATCATCTGGTGGGGAATCAAGGGCTTATTTGCAAATGATGCAGGAGATCATCATGACCTGTAGTTACTCCATCTTGCCCCACTGCCCAAAAATTGCACCCCATACCAGTGACCAGTGAATCCAACAGTAGCATCTCCTCTGTAAATACAAGAAGCATGGCAGAAAGCACTCCGGCTCTCACGTCATTAGGGAAGTCTATCTTGGACCACTCTTTTCCATGGAAGTGGAAATTGGTTTGACGTCCTGCATGTGGAATTTGAAAGCAAGCTTTAGCATACTTTGTCTGATTGACTAAAACTCTGTTTCTCCTCAAGGTCAAATTCTCCTTGCTGACCTCACGACCTGCTAGCCCGCCTCCCTCCATCATCCTCCTTCCCTCACCTGTGTCTTCATCTCCCTGCTCACCCCTTGCTGCCTCTCCTCTTCCTCACGCCAGCCCATGACAGGCCTAAGCGAAGCCCGCTTTGTGCCTTCCTGCAGCCCATTCAAGGCATGCCCATTTCTTGTGCCAACTCAGGCTGCTGCTCAGCCCATTTTGTCTTGCAGAAAGGCCTAATGCTCCACGCTGTCGGGGGGGCATTCTGGCCCCTTGCGCTGGCCAAATTGTCCTCTATGAGGCTTGTTTTGGCATTATTTTAGTGGCTCCGACCACAACAGCCTCAATACTCTCTTATTATGGAGTCATGAAGTGGATGACCCATACATCATCCCCGAAGAGGTACTTCTGAAGAATTTGGATGGAGTCGTCTCCATGCAGAGGGTCAAGGTTCCAGACTTACCAGGGCAGTGCTTATGTTACAAATAGATAGGCCACCTAGTAAGGGCCTGCACACACTTTGCGACCTGCCCGTTCCTTCGTTCCCAAGTCCCACTAAATGGCCAACAAGATGGTAGGAGGGTCAAGACCCACTCTCTTCCCAGTCGGACCTCCTCGCAAGAGCAAACCCCTTGGCATTGCCCCATTAGAAAGGTTTTGGACAAGAAAGTAAGGCAAGAGAGCAGCAAAGAATCACAAAAGACAGGTCCGTCGCAAGCAACAAGGAGAATGAGGCCTTAAATAGAGACCTCTGTTATTAGAAAAGATCAATGGCACACCTATAAGCCCCCATATGGAGAGGACATCACGGTACTGAATCTGTAGGTACCGAATTTGGACAATTCAATGACATAGTAGCTAGAAGTTGAAGTTTTGAAATATGATCAGTCTGTTCCTCCTCAGAAACAATAGATGCTTGAATATTCATCCAAGAAAATGTTAGCACGGCCATATAAATTACCTGAATATACCCTAAACGACGGAAAGCCCAAAATGCACGAGGTGATCGTTGGGATGCTTCCTGACAGATAGTAATTTCCAAAAGCTCTTGTCCTCCACTATCCAACAAATCACACAATGCTTCCTGAAGCAAAAAGGAGAAGCACCAACGTGAGGACTGTGGATCATAACTTGATAGCTGAAAAAATGCCTGACAACGGAGATATCTACACATTTCATGCATCTCCCATCCCTACGGTGATAGATTTGCCAGATTTGCCAATGAAAGTACAATCATAGAGTTTAGATAGAGATAAAGAAATGGCACAGTAAATTGTAGCTGTTACTTACTCCTGCCCCCTCATCTTCACAGTTAAGTTGCACTGCCTTTTGATAACAGCGTACAGCCCTGTTTGTACCACCAGCAGGAGTCTCTCTATAATAATGGCCTAGAATGCGGAATACCTCCGGTTGATGAGGGTCTAATCTCGCAGACTCCAAAAGATGAATCAAGGACTTCTCTTTGCTCTGCAGTTCACTGCCAGATGTCCAGTACAAGAGGCCCTGCATAAAATCAGTAGTCCAAAGCATGCATCTATTTTTTAAAAATGTGAGTCAATCTTTCTCCCATAAATCATGCATTTGCCATCTACAAATCATTAATGCAGACAACAAGTTGACTGTAATTATAATGTTGAGCATTACGCAGTGCTAATTTCTATGGATTTCAAGAATTTCAATTCAGCACATGGAACACAATGAACAACTGATTGCAGGAACAAAGGTTTAAAGAAGGAATATCAGCACCAAGGCTAATCTGTAGTCACGGAAACTTTTCTTTCAACCTGCATCACACAGTGTTTATTATTATGAGTTCTGAACAATTTTCATTTAGCACATGCAACAATATGAAAGACTGCTACAGGAATGCAGGGGTAGCAGAAAAAATTTTCTGTACATGCAACAGTTTCATTTAGTACATGCAACATTATGAAAGATTGCTACAGAAACATAGGTGTAACAGAAAGACTTTTCAGCACCGAGCCCAATCTGTAGCTAATGAACAAGTCTAATTGTTCTATCAATCCAATAGCTAATATGATGGCTTTTTATGATTTCCAAATTTTTCCATTCATCCCATACAACAAAATAAGAGATTGATTACATTAACAAAGGTACCGTATGATGCTGATTTTAACGGGTTTCAAAAAATCATGGTCACCAAAGCATTGTGATTTTAGGGCTGGTCCTCACTTAACCAACTCCAAGGATCTCACCCCAAAGTTAGAGAGTGAGTCCCCGATCCACATAATCGCATATGTCTGATTCAATAAGGAAAAAAGAATCACTTTAAAAAAATACAATCACTTAAAAAAGGATATCTTTTTGATTGGGTTCATGGCAATGCGCACTTATGAATCAATTATCCTCAGCTGGAATGCTTTGCCATAAGCGGGCCCGGGAGTCCCCCTGACTCTCATCCCACTGACCCTTGAGCGTGTGAATGATCATGCTCCAGATGTCCACTAGGGTCTGGGTAGCAGAAGAAGCCTGATCTCCTAGGGTCTGCGCGAATCTGTAAGTCCAGATATGCCAGCCTACAATACTCCCAATGATCTCCCAAACTGGGTGCCGAGTCATCGCTCCTGCGTCTGTCTCTGTCAGATGCCAAGGGAAGCTTTCCATGTATGCCCAGGTGGCCTGCGTGATGAAGAAAACTGGATCCTGCCGAGAGAACTCGTAAGCCAAGTGATGTCCCACCTCGGTGCTGCACCAGCAAAAGGCTCCCCAAGTGACTGGTCCTAGCTCGGGTGCAGCCCTCGCTAAGATCCCCATGGCTCCCTTCCACACTGTCTGAGCATGCGAACAGCTCCAAAGGCAGTGCTTCAGGGATTCCTCCTCTTGAAAACACATCTGGCAATGCCCCATCTGCCTCAGCCCGCTCCCAACTGGTAGCCCCTTATGGACCACCATCCAAAGAAAGTAAGAGATCTTCCTCGGCCGCCAGCTTGCCCATAGAGTCTTCCAGAATGTATGAAGAAAGACCAGAGATATCCCTTGGGCATACCAGCTATGTGCCTGGGTGGGTAGCCTGCGCTGAAGAGCCCCAAGAGCACGCCTACCGATACGCGTGCTATATGAGAAGAAGGGGGTAGGGTTCTCTGAGGCCTTCAGTGGTGGCCAATGCCACTCCCCTGGGTCCCACTCCACCTTTGTCAAGGAGCGGCCCTCCCAAATCTAGAGTCTCCCGTCCTGGGCCTGCACAATCAGGGGGTCCATATGCCACGCTTTCCCTTGCAGCCCTATAATGCAAAGGCGCTGCCAGGGAAGCTGGGGGTCGATCACAGCCTCTCTGCTCTGGAGGCGGCTACCATCGGCGACGGAGAAGAAATGAATCGAGGAGTCCGAGAAAAGGCATGCAACCACCAAAGGAATACCGCGAGGTGTGAACTGCCCTAGCCACCTCTCATCTCCTGGGAGGAACTGTCTGGTGACCGTGGGAATCCTCCAACCTGCAGGAATGGCAGCATCAATCTCCGCTCGTCGAGCCTGGATCCCTCGTGCCGTACCTACTGCTGCTGCGCTATAGACGTCCCTCCAAACCCGGTCATACACCCATGTGAAGAAGAGAAGATAGTCTTCATACTTGTTAGCTTTCAAAGCTTGAACATACACATAGGCAACAAAACTAATAGCTCCTATCTGATCACACGTTTGACATTATGGTCTTAGAAGGCCGCCAGTTATGTCTGCCAAATATATTAGCCAACCTTAAGCGCGCAGGCCCACGCGCCCAGAGTGCCCATGGGATATGGGATCTCTCTCCAAGTTGGCGACCTATATCATCTGTCACCTGGCTGCTCCAAATCAGGGGCTGTCTGTCTATCTCCTCTCGGCAACTAGGGGGGACCTGGGAGAGGCTATGCCGCAGCTTCCTCCAGACCGAGAAGAGACTGCGGAGGAAAGGGGAGCCGGGCTGAAGTGAAAATCCACCGGATAGAAGGCTGCCAATCACCCCCTCTCTGGGGGATACACGCGCTGAGACCATGATGAAGCAAGAGCTTCCATGTCTGCCCTCATGGGATCAGACCGCGGATGACTAACTTGCCAAGTAATGCCTGACTCTGAAGTTCTAGATCTATGATGCCAAGACCGCCCTCTGTTTGGGGGAGAATGACCGTCTGCCAGGCGACCCGGGGGCTCTGGTGGTGCCGGAACCGTCCGAGCCAAACCATAAAAAGTTCTGCAACAGTCTCCTCAGCTGGGCTACGCACGATCTCGAGAAGCACCAGCAGGATGCCACATACCAAGCGGTGGCTAGGACGACCTGATTGACCATAAGGGCCCTGCCTACCAGAGATAGCCCTACCTGGAAGCTTCCGTCGTATGGAAGCTAGGACCAGTAGGAACTGCTGAGCCGGCGTGGTATCCAGGCCTACCTGGAATCCCAGGTAGTGTGTCATTTGTCCTCTAGGGATCTAGTGAAACCTTAGGAAAATACCCCACTGTGAGCTGGCTCCCGGATCCATAAGAAAACCAACTGACTTATGCCAGTTGATTTTCGCCCCAGCAGCTAGGCAGAAAACCTCTGGAGATAGTCTCACTCGCTCCAGTGACTCAATATCATCCTGCACATACAAGGCTGTGTCGTCTGCATACTCGGAGTCCAGAAGTTCTGCATCGTCCCTGATAGGGAGGCGCATCCCTCGAAGACCAGTGGTACGGGCTCGTAGGAAGTGAGCCATGGCCTCCGCAAAAAAGAGGAAGAGGTAGGGCGCAAGCGGGCAGCCCTGACGTACCGAGCGCTCGAGGGTGAATCTCTCCCCCATCCTGCCACTGATGATAACCCGACTAAAGGCCGATCTGTAGAGGCTCGCAATACCTCTAATCCACTCATCCGGGAAACCGAACCGAGAAAGTGTGCCCTCCAAGAAGGACCAGTCTACCCTGTCATACGCCTTCTCAAAGTCAAAAGAAGGAGTAGGCTAGGTGCTGGCCACTATGCTGGGCCCACTCTGTCGCCTCTAAGAACGTGAAGATGTCCCAAATGCTGCGATCCTGGACAAAACCAGTCTGGGTGTCATGGATCAAGTCATGTAGCAGGGGGCGGATGCGGCTACTGATCATCTTGGTGAGGATTTTATAGGCAGCCGGAAGGAGGGTGATAGGGCGCCATTGTCTGATCTCCTGACGGTCCCCTCCATTGGGGATGAGGCAAATCAAGCCTGTCGCAAGGCTCTCTGGCATCTGTCCGCTGGAAAAGATATGCTGGAAGGCTGCGAGCAGGGGCTGGTGGATCTGCTCCCAAAAGGTGGTGAAGAAAGCTCTAGAGAGCCCATCCTCACCTAAACATTTCTACCCATCAATATCTCTCACAGCACCCTGCATCTCTGACACGGTGAACGGGGCGAGAAGGGCCTCACTCATGCTAGGCTGCACGAGCGTCGGCGTATACCTCAACACCTCCTCCCTGCAACGGCGGGCACAAGGGTCTAGGGGCTCCTGCTAGAACAAGGATCTATAGAAATCTGTCGCCAAGTCCCTGACCTCATCTAGATCTGTCCTGACACTACCATCATGCGCCCTAAGAGAGCGGAGCTGCTCCCCTGTTGACCTCTGGCCATGAGTCCTGAAGAACTCTCTGCACATCCTATCGCCTTTCCTAGCCCAAAAGGACTTGAAAGCGTGGAACGAGAACTCTGAGCGTCTCTGGGTGATCTCCTCTAACATGGCTTGGGCTCTAAACTCCTGTCGTCTGAGCTCCTCAGAGCCTGGAGAAGACTGCTGCATCCGCTGTATCGAGGCAAGGTCTCGTCTGAGGTCCCTCTCCTTCGCCCACCACTGCTGCCTAACCAAGGTCGCCTCCTGCTGACAGATGAGACTAGACTCGGTAAGAACCTGAGCTACCTGAGCTGCCATATCCCCCATGGGGTCCCAATCCTGCTCCCACAGGTCCACTATCCTACTGCGAACCTCTGCTCTCGAGTAGATGGAGTCTGGGATCCGGCACGTGTGGGGAGGTAAGGAATGAGAGGCTGAGTCTAGGACTAGGATGATTGGGGCATGGTCAGAAAGGGTCGTCCCTGGAACCACCCCTGACTCTCCACCTCTGCCTATCACCCAATCACTGACATAGAAATGGTCCAACCGCTCCAGAAGTCTACCTCCCTCCCTCCTGTAACCCCAAGAGAAGTCTAAGCTCCCTGGCCACCTGCAAAAGGAAGGCTCTCTCCAATTGTCCCGACCTCCCACAGTGAACAAGGAGTCCCATTCCGCCTGCTCCGCCTGAGCTATACCAAGGAACTCTGGGCCCCGTCCCTGCTGATCCTCTAGAGCCTCAAGGTTATTGAAATCCCTGCCTACAATCCAAGAATCCATCTCTGGCAATAAGTCTGTCAAAAAGCTCCCAAAAGCGGCTCTCCGTCTAAGATTGGTCGGGGCATAGATATTGAAAATGCCGATGCGGGATCCCTCAATATTTAGGCCCACCTAAAGCGCTCGTCCTGGGATCAAGGTGCCAAAACCACACACATGTTGTACAATAGAAGCGTCAATGGAGGTACAGACACCTCTGCTCCTCCCCTGCTCGCCAATCGAAGGTTCCCAATAGGTGTGGGAGCGCCCTGTGAGGACCTTCCCACACTTACTGATCTGAGAAGCCGAAAGCTTGTGTTCCTGTAATAGGAGCACATCTACCCTTCCCACCAAAGCTAGCTGGAGCTCCTGTCTGAGCACCATCTTCCTGAGGCCGCGGGTTCCAGATGAGTGGAACCCGTTGACGTTCCAAGAGATAATGTGTATACTCATGAAGAGAAGAGATGGGCCACAAACAGCTGTCTGCTTGCGGTCGATGTCGAGGTGGTCGGAGGATGTCCGGTATGCAGACGTAGGCGCTTCTATGAAGGTTTCGAAGGTGAGGCCGGATCATCGGACCCATCCTCTAAAACCTTCAGCAGAGGGGAAAGGCCCTTCGTCCCACGGTGGTAAGCTCTCTCTAACCAACTCGAAGCCTCCGCCAGGGAGATACTGTAGAAGCCCGCTACCTCTGAGGTCCTCCAAGGGCGCAGCCCTTCCGCGTAGATCCACTCCAAAGGCGGTCGAATGATGACCAAAAGGCGGAACCGTTTGGCGCTGCAGTGCCATCTCAGTCGAACGTCACCCTCCTTCCACTGCTGCTGAAGAAGCTCCGTTGCTCTGCTACCAATCCAATCCTGTGCCTGCTCCTGGGACTGATCACGAATCGTCTCCTAAACATTTTCACTCGTCCATTGCTCATTCCCGTCACTAGTGATAGTGAAGGAATAGCTGGAACCATCATGGGGGGCGAGGACGGACACCTCACCCTCCGCCCCCTTTCGGAGGAAGAAGATGCTGATGTCTAAGCATGCAAGGAAGGAGCCAATACCAACACCATCCAAGTAATCCCAAGGTCCTGCTCGATAGAACTCCAAAGGTAGAGCTCTAGGAGCTGCCCTTGAGTGGGGGGACGAAGATGAGGAGTCAGAACCAGAAAGAGGGGTGCTAGCCGTCAGAAGAGCTGGAGTGGTGCTAGCCGTCTGCGGGGAAGGGCCTCTTCCCTCCACCGGGTCAAGGGGGTAGGCGCGGAGGAGGTCTGTGCTAGCTTCGGGGCCGCAGGAGGAGGAGGGGGGTCCCCGCACGATCATGCTCGAGGGAGAGGGGGGGGCTGAAACCAAAGGTGCCGAGGGGGGTCCCGGAGGGGGCGGAGGTAAGGGAACAGAGGAGGAGGGGGGGGGAGGAGGGGGGTGGGGTGAAGGATGAGGAGGAGGCTGGCTGACCTTCTCCTTCCCTTTCTCCTTCCCTTTCTCCTTCCCCTTACCAAGCTACTGCTGACTGGTGCCCTTAGGGGTCTCCTACTGGAGAGGGGGCTTTTTGGTTATTGTTTTGTTTCCTTTCCTTTTCCTTTTGACCTCAGTCCAACCTTCCCCTTCTGGAGGGGTTATCGACGCCTAACGAGGGGGATCCTGAGTTGCCTGGTTGGGGACCATCGGAGGTTCTGTCCTCATGAAGCAAGGGCAAGAGCGCGCCTGGTGCCTGAAGTCGTGGCATCTCAGACACTGATCTGGGCGACCAGTGACCATAATGTGCTGCGTCACCACACCTGCGTCCGTCTCAATCTCGAACTCCGAGGGAATACTCTGCGGATCTAGGACTGCCACTTTGACGCGTGGCACCCCTTGGGCTACCGCCGCATCAACGAAGGTGTCCTACATGAGCCAACCAAAGTCGCCCCCAAGTCCTTGATGATCGGGCGAAGCTCTGTTGCAAGGCCTGGGAAGATGAGGGTAACTGGATGGCCGGGGATGCGGAAGCAGGCATCGAAGTCCGCTACACTGAAACCCCTATACCACGGGACCATAAGGATGATCTTCCCACCCACGGAGAGAGGGGACCGTTTGACCATATCGCTCGCAGCCTACGCCGAGGAGAGCTTGAGCCAAAAGATACCACGTCCCATGAGTGCGACCTCCTCAAGGTATAGGGTGGACTGCAGCTAGTCCCTGATGTCTGCTCCTGAAGGGGCGTAGCCAATGACTCTTCCATATACGGAAGTCTGGGAAAAGTCATTGGCAGCCTGCTTCACCAAGGAGACCTGATGCTCTGTCAATGTTACGCGGTAGGCCGAAGGAGGGGGGGGTCCGTCTGGGCCACCGGTTTCGGGCTTAAGGCCGCCATATCGCACCGACAAACTGCGAAAGCTCCAAGCAAGGGGGAAGCGGAGAAAGGAAAAGGGGCGAGGTGAAGAAAAGGTCAAAAGGAGGGGAAAGGGGGGGGGCGCGCAGAAAAAAGGCGGGGGAAAAGAAACGGCAAAGGGGAGGGAGGGAGGAACGGAGGCAGAGGAGGGGGAAGGAAAGGAGGGAGGGAGGCGCAGGAGGAAGCGGAGGGAGGAGAGACGGCAGCGGGGAGAGAAAAAAGGCAAAGGAGGGGAAGGAAGGGAGGAGGGAGGGAAGGGAGGGGGTGGCAGCGCGGCGCGAAGGCGGGGAAGGGGAAGGAAGGGAGGCGGGGGTGTGGCAGTGTGCGCGAGGCAGAGGTGGAGAAGGAAGGAGGGGAGGAGGGAGGGGGGGCGGGGGGGGGGGGTGGCAGCGCAGCACAAAGGCAGGGAAGGGGGAGGAAGGGAGGCGGGGGTGTGGCAGCACGGCGCGAGGCAGAGGCGGAGAAGGAAGGAGGGGAGGAGGGAGGGTGGCGGCAGCACGGCGCGAGGCGGAGGAGGGGAAGAAAGGGACGGGGGGGGCCGCGCAGCGCGAGGGAGGTAGACGGGAGGGGGGGCGGCTGGGAGCATTCGCAGGAGCAATCTGCCTGTATCTACTCAACCACGACAAGTCTCTTGACCTCGGTGCATCATGATCTGTTCAGGACCCAGGTTCCAACACTTCGTCTATGCCCTCAATTTCTAGAGAGTCTTCATGAACAAGCTTGGGCAGTACTTGACCCTTGAATTTCTTTAATAAGCTAACATAAAATGCATTGTGCATCAATGGTGATGAAGACCAAGCTGAACTATTAGTTCATTTGATCTTCTTGATTACCTGGAAAGGCTTGTAGTACCGAAGCATAAGCTTCAAGTATGACGTTTTTCGTTCCTTGCATCTCAGTCATGCTTCGTGAAAACCAAGCAGGACAGAAAGACTCAAAAGCTAGCACTGCCTACCCTTTGGAAACAGGGTTGACTTTCAACAACACCCTTAACAAAAATCAAACAAGCATGGATACTTTTGGGGAGAATTTTATTTATTTGAGCATAGCTACCATAGGGATAGTTTCCTCACTTACTCCGGCCTAGACCTCCACCGCATGCCACCGGATGATGATCCTTTTGCTGCGTGAGTAAACGGCTTCTTTGTGAGGATGCCAAGGCATGTCAAGGATCACATCTAACCCCTCAAGATCTGCAATCAAAAAACTCACTTGCTTTATATAGTAGGGGAGGTGAAGGGCTTTCACAAAGGATGTCTAGGTTCA
The DNA here is from genome assembly GCF_047967505.1 of Dipteris shenzhenensis. Taxonomy (NCBI): domain Eukaryota; kingdom Viridiplantae; phylum Streptophyta; class Polypodiopsida; order Gleicheniales; family Dipteridaceae; genus Dipteris; species Dipteris shenzhenensis. The sequence goes on along the minus strand of NC_141609.1, from coordinate 9,259,264 downwards.
AGGTGCTCTCCTTGCATTTCAAGGGTCGTCCACCATGTACTGGCAACCCCCTCAAGGTGTAAGATGGCAAATTTTCTTATTGCACTGTCTCCGTATCTCTCTCTATCAAAAGATAGCAAATTTTCTTATTGCACTGTCTCCATATCTCTCTCTGTAAGGGGAGGTGAAGGGCTTTCACAAAAGATGTCTAGGTTCAAGGGTGCTCTCCTTGCGTTTCAAGGGTTGTCCACCATGTACTGGCAACCCCCTCAAGGTGTAAGATGGCAAATTTTCTTATTGCACTGTCCACCATGTACTGGCAACCCCCTGAAGGTGTAAGATGGCAAATTTTCTTATTGCACTGTCTCCGTATCTCTCTCTATAAAAAAGAATCTCAAATTGTTGAACCCTTTGTTCTATGATGGGACACATCTGATGAGGAATGAGAACTGTAAAAATGGCAATGTCTTTTCCTCTGCTACCACACAGTATGGAAAGGGGATGTGCCAAATTAGAATGTTGAAACCTACTTAGGATTCAAGTTGCCTTGATGCTAGAATTTGGATCAGCCGCGTCCTTTCAAGCTCCCATATCCTTGGAATCTTTTGAGTTTCATTCCATTCTCGAAGCTGGTCATTCTGGATCTGTAACTGTACAGAGCTCTTCGGAACACTTTGATGATGCTGCTGCATTGGTTAGAGGAGGAGATGCTGGTAGGGACCCAATGATGTAGACTACACAGGACTTAGAGTGAATGATGCTTGGAAGGAACTGACTACAAATCGTAGGGGACAACCCAAGTGATAAGACATGAACCCACTAATAGGATTATTTTAGACTAATGTAGACTAGTATGCACTGATGGAATCGTTCTTTAACAGAAACCTATCATAGAGATAAAGCGACGGCCATTGTGAAACCATAACTTTTCCTTAAGCAAGTAGAGACAAAGGTAAGTCAATGCAAGACGAAATCAACCGGGCTCCAAAGCACCAATAAGTGACCTAGTTGACATAAGGACATTATGACAACAATGTAGTTATCAATCCTATACCTCCATTAGACTATATCAGCTACAAAGTCCACAGTACCAATCTCTCCATATTACAGAGCTGGGACACTGACTAAGAGATACTTAGCAATCATAAACCCAAAGTTTTGGGAGTGGTTCTTGCAGTAAGCATATATCTGAGTTGGCAGCAAAAGGCAAGGAGTTTCCTTGGTTATTCAAATATTTGAGCCAAACTTGGCTACTCACTGCCTACAACCAGCAAGGTAAGAAATTTTCCCTTGGCTCTGATACCAGGACCCAGGTGAGATAGGCTAGTGATGTAGAAAGAAAGAAAAAAAAAAAGTTTATTAAAGTCTTCGGAAGACCGATGGGTCTATGAGACTGTGAAAAACCTGATACAATGAGCTGTGGTAGTGGAGCTACTAAACGAGCATCCACACCAATGCAGAATGCAAAAAATGCAACATGGCAGTACTAAGTCCTAAGTACAACATAGTCATGTCGATAGTCGACTATATATCAATCTTAGCATCATCGTCATCATCAGAGGTCAACAATAGAGCATTGTCGGCCCCTCAAGGGTGCAGTCCTGGTACGTCTCCTAGTCGTAGCTCTGTGTCTAACCAGGGCCACTGTGACCCCCGTCGATCGGGCTCCGACCCTAAACAAGAAGGGGACGTCCCCACGTATGATCTGTGTGTCAACCCTCTGTCTGAGCTGTTGGGTCATAGGCTCCAGGTCACAGTCATGTCGAGGTCTCGTCTCGTGGGGGTCTATGTGATCTGGCTGAAAGAACTCCGTGATAGAGCTCTGAGAGGTATCAGTCAAGGAAGAAATCTGCTCCTGTCTCTGTGCTCGGAGTATCCTCTCGCGGTGTCTAAGCACCTCATGAATGAAACCAGCCAAACACTGCCTCTCTAGTCTAGCCAATGAAGCATATCCTCTCCTCAGATGTGCATGCATCGCGGGTCTCATAGTGAAGATGGGTCCGGAAAAGACGACCCCAAGATAAGTGTATGATGAAACTATCTCAACAGGGGGGGGACCCATCAAATGCGAACTGCTCCTGGCGCATGACGGTTTGAGACGTATTGAAGATCATAACCTTGGTTTCACCCAAGTTGACCTTAGAGTGGATGTCAATTTATATTTAATCTTCACAGTGGTTGTTTCAAAAAAATCCACACAGAGAAACTCAGAAAAGGAGACTGGTTAAGGAGCCAAGTGGGGACCCCCTACCTTTAATCCAACACAATCCACCTTCAGGGTTAACTTGAACAAAGCCCAAGAACCAAGGCAACCAAACATACTGACCAAGTGCATGTGCAAGATTCATATTTGGGCTCAACATGGGAGAGCCATGTCTGTTATTTCACTGGATGGGACAACCAAAAGCCCTCATCCCTGCACTTGTGCACATCAAATTCAGAGTTAGGCGTGGAATCAAGCCTGCGCTAACCAACATAGACCACCAAGAAGGTAACAGATAACGAAGGTCCTGTCCTGCTGCTCATACTCCAGCACCATTTTGTTTGCATGCAATACTCTTTGCACTATTGTACTTTTCAACAAATTTGAGTGTGTCAACAAGGACCTGGGAAAAACAACAGAATACCCTTACCCAACTAGGGCCTAGGGGAACTAGCAGTTCATCTAGTCCGGAAGGTATCTTGTTTACTGTAACTGGCTGCAGTCCTGACGCAATGCGCAACCAGCAGGTCAGAGCAGTTGTTCACATAAGCGCTTCTGTAGACATGAGAGCAGCAGACCATATTGAATGGCAGTCAACAATATAACGGGCATTTTTAGGCAGAAGAAGAGAAATCTGCCGGAGAAGTTTTCCCACGGGCTGAGTTTGCAGTAAGGGCTGGAATGCACGTGCAAAGGTCTATTAAGTAGCTTCATGTGTGAAAGAGTAACCATCTACTTTTTAAAATTCAGTATGAAGATGAATAGCATTTTACTTCCCTTGCACTCCTTAATCTGAAGAGCATTAGTTTTGCAAAGCTTTGGTTATGCAAAGCCATTTAGCAGCTAGTTGTACCTTATTAATACAGATTTAGCACATTTAAAACAATTTACTTTCATCAATCTAAACTTTGGCATGCCAACACTCATATGTCCTTCGAAAGACTGCATATCCAATCTTACAAATTGACTAGCACGTGAGAGTACGTACCAATCGGTAACGGTAGCTTGCATTTTCTGGTCTAAGAGCTACTGCCCGTTCCAATAATTTCTCTGCCTGGAAAAAATCTTTGTTCTGGAATACCAGCCAGCCTTGTTCAGCTAAGGCCCACGAATTGTCTGCATCAATATTGAGCAAAGAAGAAAGAGATGCTGAAGCATCCTGCACACGTCCTTCAGCAAGAAAGACCTGAACTTGCCCCTGGAAATAACATGGTTAACCAATTGGAATGTTTGAGCAGCACACAAAGTCATATGAACAACCAAATGTACACATTTAATTGTATAACCCTTAAATTTAAAATCAAACACCCACATAAAAATACAATCATTTCCAACTAGTTTTCAAGAACTAGATTAAAACAAAAATACATCCAGTCTAACAACATTGAGAATCTCTCAAGAATGACATGATAAAGAAAGAAGGAAGAGAGAGAGAGAAAGAAAGAAAGAAAGAAAGCTTATTAAAGTCTTCGGAAGACCGATGGGTCTATGAGACTGTGAGAATCCTGATACAAATAACTGTGAGGGTGGAGCTACTAAACGAGCATCCACACCAATGCAGAATGCAAAAAGCTAGTGCTAAGTACTACATAGTCATGTCAAAGTGATTGACTACACATCAGTATTATCATCATCATCATCACCATCATCATCATCATGTCATCCAAGTGGATGAGACAGCTGAAGCATGAAGTCGGCGATAGAGTGATGTCGGCTGCTTGCAGGCATGGTCATGTGTCATCTCATGGTCATAGCTCTGCGCCTGACAAGGGCTACAATGACCCCTGTCGGTTCAGCCCCGACTCTGAACAGAGAGGGATATCCCCAAGTGTAAGCTGTGTGTCAACCCTCTGTTTGAGCTGTCGTATTGCTGGCTCTAGATCCCGATCATGTCGGGGCCTCATAGTATGGGGGTCCACATGCTCTAGCTAGAAGAACTCTGTGATCGAGCTCTGAGAAGGGTCTACCAAGGAAGAATCTACTCCTGTCTCCGTGATCGAAGTAGATGCTCGCAGTGCCTGATTGCCTCAAAATGAAAGCCGCCAAGCATCTCTGGTCTGGATAGGAGAGAAATCGGGACAACGCCCCAGAACTGTCACTGAAGAGGCAGTAGAAGCATCCTTGCATCTCATAGTAAACTAGGCACCTGAAAATAAAATGCTCCTCCAACTCAACCTCCTGTATGTCACATAATGTGCATATGCACCTCTCCCAAGGTAGACCCTCTACCCTGCCACTCTAATTGCACAATCTATGTGAAGAGACCCGAAACTGCCCAATAGAGATCCTCAGTGAGTGGGGTAAGTGGATCTGCGTACATCCTGGTGGGTCGATAAAACCCTCTTCTGTGCTATGTAAGCAATGATCCCTGTAGAAGCTGAGCTCACTCGGTCCCAACCAGGTCCGGAATGTGTGTAGCTGTAAAAGATCCTCGCAGATGACCTAGTTGACCTCGTGTGACAAGAGAGGAGAGAACAGCACGTCAATGCTATACTGGAAGGGAGGGAGTCTATCCATGTGGAGCCCCAGTCACTCAAACCATCTCTCTGTGCATGCATACCAGCATCTCTGGTCACTTGTTGTTGATAGTGCCACGGAAGAGGACAATGCTAGCAATGGTGATTTATTGCGCCAAGAAGTGCAATCCCCATACCCCCCTGACCCAGTATAGATAGGTTTTTGATATACTGCATCTAGCTCTAGCGGGGATGACCCAAACTCAGCCTAAATCTAGTGAGGGACAGACGGCTTATTGCGGATCATCCACGATAGCGTAGCCATCCACATGAGCCCAGACTATATCTGACAGATCCAACCTCCAACAAGGCTGCCATACATCCCCGTTGGACGGACCAAGGAATCAAACAGCAATCCCTTGGTCCGCGGATCCTGAAAGATTAAGCAGAAGCACTGCCTCTCTAATATGTCCAATGAAGCGTATCCCCTGCTCAGGCAGGCTTGCATCGTGGGTCTCACAGTGAAGATAGGTCCAGAGAAGATAACCCCAAGGTATGTATATGATGAAACAATCTCAACAAGCGACCCGTCAAACGTGAACTGCTCCCAGTGCATAACGGCTCGAGATGTATTGAAGATCATGACCTTGGTTTTACCAAGGTTGACCTTCAAATCATGGGACTCACAAAAGGACTGTAGCGCATCAAGGTGTCTCTGGAGGTCCTCTGTTGATGAGAACAAAAGTGCCAACTCATCTGCATATAGCAATATCCCGATTAGCGTGCCAGCTAGAGAGCATTCATCTCCCCCCAGTGTCTACATAAATGTCTCAAGCTCATCAATGTAGAGGCCAAACAAGGTGGGTGATAAAGGACACCCTTGTTTGACACCAATAGTGCTCATGATCTCATCTGTCCACCCCAACCCTCTACCCGGACTCTACCTGAGACTCTCTTGTAAAGAGCCATGATGTCCCAACTGATCTCCTAGTCATACCCCAAATCCTGTAGGCGGAAGATGAGGCGGGCTCTCGGAACCATATCAAAGGCTTTGCGGAAATCCACAATAATATTCCCTCTGTTTTCGTGCCCTCGTCTCCTTAACCTAAGTGTGAGAATGTGATCCATGGTCCCATGATCGCGTCAAAATCTAGCCTATCCGGCTGCTCTAAGTCCCCGGCACTCTACGAATCGACTGACCTTAGAATCAAGCAATGATGCATAAATCTTGGACATGACATGTCTGATCATAATGGTCTTGTGGTTCTCCGGCTCATGGGATCCCCTGAAAAGCAAGGAAGCCGGTAATTCACTGTACTCCTTCCCCCTCCATGTGGGAAACAAGTAAACCCTCCGGATAACAACTATCTATGGAGACTGTTATAGATAATCAAATCGTGCACTGCTCCCATCTCTAGTCAGTGTCATCCATAAACTATCACATGTGCATCATCTTTTGAATGCCTTACTATCCCAAGCTCTATAGGGTCCATCTCTCATACTCTGAGGGGGTCCAATCTGAAATGAAGTAGGCCCACCAGTCTGTCCCCTATAACTGCATCGAAGTCACCTTGTCTCATATGGTCTGTGATATCATCATACATTGTCTCATATGGGCTATGACCCTCTGTGGTGACCTCATGCACATAAGATGATGTATTTGCGGGAAAGTAGCACACAACAATTAAGATCAGCCGTGCACCAATTGGCTGAATTCGTATCCACATGTGCCATGCATGCCATAGTTACCACGGAACGGCGTTCCGTCTTCCTCGAACATGAGAATGCCGTTCCCAGGTGGAGCGCCTACCAGGAACGCCAGGGCATGCCCGGGAACGTTCCCAGTTTTGGGAACGCCAAGGAAAGTGGCCGGAACGGCTGGAATGGCTAGGGTTTGGGGTTGCGAAGGGAATGTCTTTAGCTGCCAACAAGGGGTTTTCCCACACTCCCTCCCACTCCCTTCTACTTCCTCTCCTTCCACTCAGCCCCCTCCCCTCCCACTCCCTTCTCCCTCTCCTTCCACTCCTTCCATTCAGCCCCCTCTCCTTCCACTCCCTTCTACTCCCTTGAACCTTCTCCACTCAGCCCCCTCCCCTTCTACTCCCTTCTCCACCCCCTTCCACTCAGTCTCAGCCCCCTATCCTTCCACTCAGCCCCCTCTCCTTCTACTCCCTTCTCCACTCAGCCCCCTCTCCTTCCACTCAGCCTCCTCTCCTTCTACTCCCTTCTCCACTCAGTCCCCTCTCCTTCCACTCAGCCTCCTCTCCTACTCCCTTCTCCACCCCCTTCCACTCAGCCACTCCCCCCCCTCTCCTTCCACTGAGCCTGAGGATGAGCACGAGGATGATGACCCCCCAGGTCCAGGATGATGATGAGGCTCAGCAGGATGAGGGAGAGTCCTCTGTTCCTATAGACCATTAGGCGGCAAGCCTGACTCTCTATTTTCCTATATACCATGTACTTGACTCAAGAGTCTCGAGTCCTTTTTTGTATTTACTATTTGGTATTGAGGCCTTATGTTCAGGCTTGAGGCATGGCCTCCTTTTCTTGTATTTTGCATATTATATGCTCGAGCTTCTATGATCTGCAATTCTATGACTTAAAGCTTTAAACTTTAAAGTTTATGCACATTCCAGAAAATTACTTCATTAAGTATGAAAACCGCGAGAGCAAGCTCAAATGCAGGAGTACATCATGCAATGCATGAGGAAAAAACAGCTCAAAGTGAGCTAATAAAGAAACAAGGCGGAGGCTGAAAATGCCATCTCAACCCTGAAGGAAACTCAGAGAAGAAAGGAGATCCCCTCCAAACTCTGAAAAAAGTAACTCTCCTGGCAGTGGCTACTCTGGAAGATCCCTGCATGCTCGCCCAAATGGCCATCAGAGTGTGTACTATGTCAGTCCAAATACTGGCCATAGTCTAGGAAGGGATAACCTCGATACCCTCCATCGCCTGTGTACACCTAGCTCTCCAAATATGCCAAGCTGCAATGCTAGCCAAAATCTCCCAAGACGTTCTACTAAGGCATGAGCAGCTTGAGGGGAACATCCTGGAGGAAACAAGACTCCACTGAGTGTCGCCGTACAATGAAAGTTGGATCTGGATCATGTCCCTTGAAAAACCCCTGTGGGCCACTAAGAGATAACCAAGCCACTGAACCCCAGGTCATATAGAAAGGTGATGTACGAAAGATGCTGAAAATCCTAGCAACACCTTTCCAAATCGTCCTCGCCTGTCTGCACTCCCAAAGGCAATGCTGTAATGACTCAACTGCCATGTGACAACGAGGACAAGCAGGGTCAGCCCCGAACCTGGATCTCCACAGGTTCACTGCAATCCCTCCATGAATAGAAAGCCAAAAGAAAAGAGTGATCTTTCTATTCCTGAGGGATTTCTAGAGCCTGCACCAAAAGTTCTTCCGCACGGCTGCAAAAATCTGAAAACTATCCCAATGTGGCGCTCTGGAGGGCGCTCTGGAGGGCCTCCAACCTCTACTGCTGAGCTGAAACCTCCTGGCATTTCTAACTGTGTAGCGAAAGAAGGAAAAGCTCTTCTCTCGATGCCCCTCATCAATCCATTCCCGCTCCCCAAGGTCCCACTGCAAGAACCTAATAGGGGAGCCACCATACAGCCAGAGTCTCCAAGACCCCAACGCAAGGAGAATAGGAACAGGGTCAAGATACCACTGTGAATCCCTACCCCACTCCATGAATCCTGCAATCCTGACAGGCTGAAATGCAACCTCCAAAAGAATATCATCAGAAGATCTGATAAGTCTGCCTCCCGACTGAACACATCAAAGCAAGGGTATCCTCATGTGCATCCTGCAATGCAATGATCTGCAACGAAATGCCCGTTCCTGAGATTTTGCGTCTTTAAAAGTCCAAAGATCAAATGGAAAGCTTAAAGCTGCTACATCTGGTTATTCTTAGCATATTTTGGTATCTTTCCATGTGATTTGATGACGTGGCGTTCCCATTACCCTGTTACCCCTTCCCAAAATGTTCGCGTTCCCTGGTAACTATAATGCATGCTCCTCCTTCTACATCACAGATATGAGTGGTCTCAAGTGTGATCTGAAAAGGACACCTATATCCTGTGACCTGTGGTGCATCCTCTGAGTGCCTTACTATCTCTAGTACTCTGAGGGGGGTCAAACCCAAAGTCAAGCAAACCCACCTGCCTGCTCTCCGTACACGCATTAAAGTCACCTAGAAAGAGAGTCTCCCCCTGCCTAAAGACCTCCATGATATCACCATATATCGTCTCGTACAGGCTGTGACCCCTTGTGGTGACCTCATGTCAGAATTACCCACTCTCCCAGCTGCCTCAAAAGGTCAGATTGAGCCCCATCTTAGTAATCAATGTTTTGGCATCTGCCATCGCAATTTTTCCCACCGTGCTAAGCCTCTAACGAGAATATTTAAAGCTTTATTGTTTCTTCTCTTCTCCTCCTCTAGGGCATCGGAAATAAACTCCTTTTTTGAGGCTGATGTGCCCTTGCTGACTACCTCTTTCCATTCCTTCATTTCTGCCTTCCCTGTGTTTATTTGTTGAGAGAAATTCATTGTGTTTTCCTTGAATCATGACCTGTAGGACAGCAATCTCTTTCTTGAGTTTCTCATTCTCTGTTTTGAGAGAGTTCAGCACCTCATTAAAGGGTGGCTGATTCTCTCCTTCTTCAAGTTGAGGGCGAGTCTCAGCATTTCATTTGCTTCTTTGATCGGCAACTTGAGTTTCCAACTTTATCAGTGGCACGTGATGGCTGGTCTTGGCATCCACCATTTGGGTCACAGCAGCAGCAGGGTGGCTTCATTGCAGCCCCCTTCTCCATCAGTGTTCGCAGTCTTCTACATGAGGGATCAGTTTCCTCCATGCAGTATTTTTCCCTTCTTTACTACAGTTCTATTCAGCCCCTTGGGCAGACATAAGTAAATATTTATTCCCCTCTTCGGATGACCCTAATTCCCCCCTCAGTCCTTGCATTCACCTCACCGCTTTCAATTGTGTTTATGAGTGCATCTTCTCTCAGTTTCTCTTTATTCCAGTAGGCAGTTAGTAGGAGAAAAAATGAGTTAGACCACATGGGGGGGGGGGGGGGCGCTAGGGGTGTCTAGGACACCCCTGAAGACCTAAATTGACGTTGAATACAGAAATGCAATTTGAAAGATTGTGAGAGGCTGTTGAAGGGGATCCTATCATGAATCAGCCATGAGTGATTTGGGCTTTATGGAGGCCAGACTAGGGTCCCAATAAGAGTCTTGTGTCTACCACTATTATCATCTCCTTTACTCAATAGGACAAACTCACGCACATAGTGAGGTTTCGCGAATCGGGTGGGAGCTCACATGTCATGAGTCATGAGTCCAACCTCATCTCCAAAGAAAAACACATCCACGGCAGTCACACATTCCTTCCTTTGGTCTTTCGAAGCCTTAGATTAACTCTTCCTTTCTTTGTCTTTCTTTCAAAAACGTTGATAAACTTTCAAAGACTTCCTTCATTCGGTCTTTCGAAGACTCTAATAACCTCCTTCCTTCCTTCCTTCCTTCCTTCCTTCCTTTCTGTCTTTCTTGTCTCCACCCCATGCATATCACATAGAGTGCATAGTCGTATGGCATCAATCAAATGCTTGAGCTGGCCCATGCTCTATACTCGATATGAGAAATGGATCGATAGGTACTCTAGTTTCTGAATGAAGACATCCTCAATAGAGGGAAGGGCATGCTCTTCGTAGCATGCGACTTAGGTGGCATGAGGCTATGAAACGGAGACCCATGTTGCTTAATGTACACCTACCATAGATCATCTCTGATGACACAATGAATCTCTTGCTAGAAGACTGGTATGGGAAGAGATTGTCAATAGAAATGCCACAAGAGTGAAACCATCTAGTGGCCCCCGGTTACCAACAATTATCATCCCTACATGGATGATGAGAGAGCCCTCCTTGGTAACGTCTGCCTACCCCAATCAGTCTTGCCATATCGATACACATCCTAGACTGGATGGGCACCGAATAGATTGCTTGCTTTACTTTTGTTTTTTCCTGCTTCTCTCAAAAGGGATTTATTCATAAAACGCAAAGAAGCAATTTGCCAATGGCTAACCATTCAATAGAGAGCCACATGACAACACCAAAACACAACTTTTAAAAGTGACAAAATCTAAAGTTCCTTATACAATTGCAATATCCAATTGTACCAACACACTGTGCTTTTGGCATTTCCACTACCGTCATAGTATTATTTAGATGCTAAATTTAATTTTTGCACATGTATTATCATGCATGAGTGGGGTCTCCTTGTTTCCAGACTCTACACAACGATAATCACCATTTTTGGATTGGAAGCGTATTGTATGTAGCAGATCCCTCGCCGAGTGATTAGAGCTGTGTAAAGGCTCGGAAGACATGCAAGACTAGGGGTATACACAAATCCAAACACGAATCACCGTTCACCAACAAATGCTTTCATCCAACATGCATTTTAGAAGGCAAGGCCTATTAATAAGGCCTTATCTCTAAGGCCTAAGACCATCTAGTTATCTTGGTACAATTAGTACAGGCTTACTTTGCTTACCAAGAACTCTATGCCCATTGCACTCTAGCCACTTAATTTTAAGCACCGGAGTACAAGGTAGGTAGGTAAAGTTGGGTTTAGTTCACAATTTGTAACTCTTTAAGCACCGGAGTACAAGGTAGGTAGGTAAAGTTGGGTTTAGTTCACAATTTGTAACTCTAGTATGGCTGCCTCCCTACTCAATAAAATATGATTATTCCATTTTAATTAGTGTGAGGGGATTTTAAGGAGGAGAAGGGGGGGGGGCAGGGGTTTTGAAAAAGAGGGGAGGAGAAAGTTGGGAAATGGGAAATTTTAAAATAAAAAGGAAACGGTGGGGGGTGCGTGCAGCAGCCGGGTGGTGGGGAGGAGCACGTTGGGAAATTACTTTTTGCAGACCCTCTGTTTTTATTTAATATTGGCTAACCATGGCATGTATCTTCTGCATTCCATTCCTGCACCTTCTAACCTACCCGCATCTGTCTCGGCACAACGCCTTTCTCCAATTTGGACACCCTACAACTGGCTCTACTTCCTCTGGTTTGGAATGCCGATCTTCACCTCAAATTGCACATGCTGACTGGAATTGCAATTTGCATTGCAGGCCCTCCTCACCCCTTCTAGAACTAATTGGTCTCCTGCAACCCCATTAGGCACCCACCCTTGCTGAAATCACACTATTTCTGGCCAACAATTATGGTTATCTAAACCAATGCCTCATCATGCATATTCTGAACTAAATGGATGGCATACGCAATGAAGTGGCCAGCTCAAAAAGTCACATACTTCCTGAAAAACGTTATTCTCTGTAGTGTGTTTTAAATGCCTGAACCAGAGTATATTCTCCTAAAGGGTTTCCTACACCTTTTCCACTGAGGGTTGATGCTCGGCTCGGTGCACTTCAAGCTTCTTTCATTATTATGAGTACACACTACAGCAATTAAATCAAAACAGACTTGCATCAGCAGCCAAGCTGGTACAGCAGTCCTACGTATTTACCTTTACAGCTGATGTCAATAGCTTACTAGCCTCCAAACTCTGTAACCCTTCTGCAACCTGCACATTTACGTTACAGGGATCAGTATCACAGCCTTTTGTAAGCCATAAACCTTGTTTCGGAAAATGGATGACCATCAGGTACATCCGGCACCTTTATTATATGTTGAAAGATCTCGGAAGCTTCACTGTAAGCCCCCAACTTGAGAAGTGAACTTCCCAAAATCAATCGGAGATGAAGTTCAACAAACTGCAAACTCAGCCCATAAAGAGTTCGGAATCTGGCAATGACTTGAAGACCTCTCCTTACACACTCAGCAGCACTTGAATACGCTCCTTCAGCTGCCCTTACTTCTGCCAAAACCTGCCACCTGCATGTGTAGTTGCACGGGCAATGTTTCAGACATATCTTGTCAGAATGCACTACAAGGTCTCGACAAATAAGGGAAGCATACCCAGTTATGCTATTCTCATTCAGTCGTAGGGCATATTCGCAGCAAGACCTCTTATGCCCTAAGCTGCCACAAGATAGATTCAGCAATCTCAACCTCATGAACTCTTCCGTGAAAGATCTTGGAAATTTGTGGATTTAAATCTCTCACAAAGAAAGAGGAACCCTCCTTACATAAAGCCAGCTTACTTTTGGAAGCAATTCAAGGATTGATGCATGGCAAAAGCAAGATCTGCAATTATGAGGCCCTGATCAGGGTAAGTGTGTGCAAGTCTCTTGCCAAGAATTGCAATTCTATTGACTCGGCCTTCAGCAAGCTGTTGCATTCCTATCTCATGGAAGAGGTCATCCGCATTATCTTCTTCGCAAATTGAAAGAAGTACTGATATGGCAACAGCTGACACATGCCGAGACAGTACAGATAGACATAGTTGCAAAACTCGCAAGCGTGGCTGTCTCCGTTCTTGTCCTGCACTAATCAAGCACCTCACACATGAACTCCCAATATATTCAAATAAAATGCCACCATTGTTTGTTAACACATATATTACAAAATAAACTCTCTACAGAAGGTCAAACGTATACAAAACCTGTGCTTGAAAAACTTGCACGCATTCGACAAATCAGCACTTGCAAGAGCAAGGTTTCGTACTTCTCAGCTTCAGGCAGCTGTTCCAGAATGGAACAGAGCATTTCCTCCATTTTTAGACTCTTATTGCTGCCTGCCCAGCTGTTCTCTGCAATTAGCCTGGCTGAAGCAGAATCAAGTTTCTTATCTTGTGAAAGGTACCTGCTGCAATCCTCCTGTATTTGGGTCTCCATGAGGCCAGCATTGGCATCTATAATTCCACAGAGCGCTTCCAAACGCAGAGCTTCTGGAACGGATGGAATTCTTAGAAGAGACTGCCAGACTTCGTGGGCCTTAAAATGATCTGGAATGGTTGCATATGCAGCTGCCAATCTTCGTGTATACTCAGCTAAATGTGCCATATCGCCTGCACTCTTGCATATTGAAATAACGGCTTCACAAGCTTCCATGATTTTCTCAACGTTTCCAGCTGCTTCGTGTACTTCTGCAAGACCCTGAAATGAAAAAGCAATAGACGACCTCCTTTTTTTAATACAATTACTCTTGCTGAAATAATAAAAATGCACTTTTTTCTAAACAGAGCACAGAACCATCTATTAATCGTGGAAAACACACAATCAAAAGAGCCGTCTGTGACGTGGCCAGCTGTCCTGCTGCCTGCCTCACAGCTTCCCAGCTCACTGCCTAGGGTACCCTGATGAAATTGCATTTATTTTTTACTGAATCTACATGGCAACTTTTTCTTTCTTTCTCAAAGAAGTTCCATTGCACCTTTGACTATCTGGGAGTAAGAATTAGACCCTAAACGACCTGATCACTACAGAATTCCAACCGGAGACTTTGAGATCTGCACACACGATGAATACACAAGATAAAATGTACGTACCTGCCAAGCTCTGAGACCAGTGGCATTGATCTCCACAGCACGCCTATAAGACATATCAGCCTGATCATACTGTTTACTTGAAAAGAGAGCCTTTCCTAGCACCACAAAAGCGTCGTAATTCTGGCGGTCCTGCTTAAGTGTCTGCTTGCAACAACGGATAGCCTCTGCGGGGTTGCCTTGGGCCAAAGCATCCACGGCAGCTCTGAGCAAGGAGCTCTTCTTGGGAGCTTCTGCCATGGCAGTGTAGCCTAAACAGCTCAGAGCACCTTCAACAGATCACAGCATACAACGCTTTTAGTACTTATGAGTCAATTGAAAGACGCTTGCATTACTGCAGGTTGGCTATGTCATATATGTCATGACATGAAGGTTCCAATGTCTTTCTTTTTGGCCTGCCATAGGTAGGCCTAAGTTGAGGCAGGACTTTTTGAAGAAGCGAAATTCACTAATTTTTAAAATATTTCTTTCTTTTTTGTGATTTGTTGAGGCTCCTTTGTCTTCCCCCTTTCTCTCTTGTTTTTTGGTCCCCCTTTTTCTTGGCCACTTAATTTCTATTTCTTGTTCTCTTCACGGCAGGCCACCTTGAACGTGGTTCAACTTGTTATTATAAAAATGTATAGGGCCTATTCCCATTACCAATTAGGAGCACGAGCACTCGTTAAGGCTCTTAAGGGAGTGTCCACATTAGCGTGCATTCCCATTAGCATTTTTTGAATGTAGTTAAGTTAAATCTCCTAACTGCCTATTAAAAATGTTTGTAAATTTAACCCCTTCAAAATAGGTACTTTAAGGACTTTTAAGAAGAGAAAGAAGTTGGAATGTGAAAATTTAATGGTTAACTTAAGGTGAGCAGTGGGAATGATACTTTAAGCAAGATTCTTATTAAGAAAATTTTATGGTCAAGATCAACTCGGAACTATACAACATGGGTACTCATTTCAAAGGACTTGAAAAGAAGAATCCATTGTGACTTTTACTTTAAAGAACTAACTTTGGATCGATGAGATATAAATACCCTGAAAGTTTTATTTAAGACTACTTAGTACATTTAATAATGGGTTACCAATGGGAATATAATTTCCATTTGAAGGTTAACTTTAACTTAACAGAACTAGTTATGTTAAGCTCACTAACATAACCTAAGTGGGAAAAGGCCCTTAATTAGTTTAAAACATGAGGGGAATTAACGTGGATGTCCCTCTATTTATTAGCACTACCTCCTTAGAGCTAGTGCTATACCGAAGGATTGAAACTCTTTTGTGAATTTCCACGTATGATTTTAAAAATTTTTAATTAAGTTGTGTTTCGCGTTGCCATTTAGAGATCATCCTACAAAAATTGTCTCTAAATAGCTCAAAACCCTTTAAATATATTTTTCTCTTTTGCATCCAAAAGTACTTGTTTTACCACTATACTAAGAGATTAATGAAGTTGTGTTTTGAGTTGCCATTTATCGAGAACATCCTACAAAAATTGCCTTTAAATAGCCCAAGACTCTTTAAAGATCATTTTCTCTTTTGCATCCAAAAGCCCTTGTTTTACCACTATACTAATAGGCAGTGCTCTCATGCACTTGTGCACGTCTTGAGTTCAAGTCTCCCCCTTGCATGAAGTTTTTAAGATATCCCGTTGACCTTAGCTTAATTGAGGCCACCATTTCACCTAAGAAATCTATTGAATTTCTCTAATGAAAAACAAGGGTGCACGTGTGCACTACCTCCTAGTTCATTGGGATGTACATCAAATCTTTTTGTATTTAATGTTGGACAATTGATTACTTTTTTCCCAAGAACAAGTGGATCTAGATTTTTTTTTTGGATGTATATTGATGGTGGGTGTATGTTGAAGGATGTATGTTTGTTCTTTGGAAGAAAATGTTACCTATTGGGTGTTGGTTAGCTTTATTTTATCTTGAAATATGGAAATTGTGGTGGTAATTGATAAACTATGCATACAATGATGTGGTCAGTAGTCCTCAATTGTGCCCATGTGAATATTTTGTTGGGTCTGTTTGTCCAAATGTGGTTAATTTGAGATTTTGTGGATTGTTGTAGGAGTTGTGTTTGCAATATATCATTAGTTTTGTTGCCAAGTTAACTCTTTTGGGTGAATCTTATAGCATGCCAATGTTTAGGTCCTAAACAAGAATGTTGGATAATGAACGTTTTGGTCCAATACCTCTTTTATATATTGTAAGAGTGTATTCATATTGCATGTTTGAGTGCTATATATTGCTATAATGAAGATTAAGGGAAGATTGCTTGTCTTGAGTTTGTTTGGAAAAGTGCTATGATAATTTAAGCCCATTTGTGGCTATTGTATTTTGGGAGTTAGATGAAGCTTGTTTTTGTATAACAATAAGGTACACAACATTTATCAAAAAAATTTATTACAGAATACTTTTGTGTGTTAACATAAATGGTAGGGTCTGTGGTTCTTATTTCATTGAGGCAAAGTATATATGATGCTTGAAGGTTATAGTCATTATTTAGTTCAAGATAGTGGGACGATAATGGTCACGTGTGTATGCCTTGCATAATGGTGTGAGTCCTAGCCCATTTTTCTAGGTGTGCTATATCAAATTGCCAAGACATTCAGGTAAGAAGCCTTTCCACTTCATGTCTGATACATGTATCTCTGTGAAAGTTATTGGATTTTACTAGTTTGGTGAGTTATAAATTTTATTTGTTATGACTCATGATAGTGATGTGTACATGATTCAATATCATGGTAGGCCAATTGGTCCTTGTGTAGGATGAATTATTCTTACTGCTACTAGTTGTATTGGATACTATGTTCATGTGATGGTGTAGTTGATATTTTTTTCCATTTGTGTTTCTTCGTAATAACAAGAAGTATTGCTATCTAAGATGGGTTGATGTCTTCTTTATAAATATGTGGTTTTTGTATGAGTGCCAAATGTATGGAGGTTGGACCATCTTGTTGCATAAAAATGGATAGTTGATAGCATTTGATGTAATTGTTTTAAGAAATTTTCTATAGGCTTTTAAAAAAATGAATACCATTTATAGGCAATAATTGACATAGGTCTCCCATTGTTATAACCTCTACACTACCAAACGAAAGATTGTGCATGTGTTTGATAGCATAGCATATAGGCATTTCTCAACAAATCCAAAGATTATTTTTTCCTTAAAGAGACTTCACCAATTGCTTGAAGGTCAATGTATTGTTTTGTTAATTTGTCTAATCCACCAGTTTTTAATTCAAGTATTATTTTATAATTTATAGGTATAGGTGAAGGGTTGTTCCATCAATGTTGTAGGTAGCTTTGTCACAACGAATACCATTTTTTGCATTTTGATTTTTAGTCTTGTGGGGACCATTTCTCTTTTTTTGTATTATTTCATCAAATATGTCTCTATTATTTGTTGAGCATTTGTATTCGGGCGGATAAAGTTTTTGGATTAAAAAATTCGAATGTTGGGTTGTTTGCAATGTTAAATTGTTTTTTTAAGGGCATGATATATAGACATCAAGCATAGGATTGTCTGTGTAACTGTGAGTTGTGACAACTATTATGTTAGATGGATCTATAGAATATAATTATTGAATGTCTCTACCCAAATGTTTGTATTTGCTTATTTTGCTGATTTATGAACTTGATGCTCAAGGTTTTGCTAGAGTTCACTAATTTCTTTTCGAAAAATTTATATTTTAAGTGGAACTGTCATGAAACTATGTGATTTGATCTATTTGTTATGTAAGCTTCTTGCCAAGTATGGTTTGTTTGTTTAACTTGTCTTCAATCGACATTATGGAACATAGAACATCAGCTATGTTTTGTAATGATTTTTTGGGTCTCAATGCCTATCAAAATTGTGTATCTAATTACGTACATTTATTTTCTAGCTTTGTATGTCCTATTATTGTACTTATATGCAAACACTGTGAGGGGTATGGATTCCATTGTGTTAGGCCTTTTCAAGTAATGGTCAACAATTGATAAAAACATTGTCATTTGAATCCTTTGGCAATGCTTGTAGAATTTTAGCACTGTTGATTGTTGTTAAGAGGGTGAGTGTTTATGAATTTTGTTCTTCTAAAAGCATGGTGTAATAGTAATGAGCATATTGTGTAGAAAGATTGTTGGGTTGACATCTGTTATAAGTTTAAGAAGGTTGTTCCAAGCTTTTTGATGCATTAGTAGCATTGTTATTTTCATGATCACAATTTTGAATTATCTTGTGGAATGCTTTTGTTACATTGTTGTCAACCTTTTTATGTAAGAGGTAGATTGTGTAGCTATTGCATATGGATCTAGCATAAATTGTGCATTGGTATTTGCATCTCATAATGGTGTTACCAACTTTATGAAGGGTTTGTCCAAGCATCTGCTCGTTTCTTTTTTTAAACAGTGTAGGCCATCTTCAATTTGTTTATAAGGATGTAATATAGTCTTCTTTCATAGTATGTAGTCTTGCTAAGAATTCATCTTATGTTTCTAAAGAAGTCGTAGTGTCTCGTTTAATTCTCTATAGATGCTAGTGAGAATAGTTTTATTATTTTTTGATAGCATGTCTAGAGGTTCTAAAATGGTTGCTCGATTGGAGGCAATGGAAAATGAAACCTACATATAGTGTTCCCCTTTTTCTAGCATGTGCGCACATGCTCATGGTGTTGGGATATTTGTAATGTCTCATGAAGGAATTTGGAATCACATGACAAGTATTGGGTGACAAAGTCTTTGATTTGTTGATTTGTTTCTCTTTGGAAAATAGGAGTTCTCTCTTCCCATAGTAGGACGTGGTCATTTTTTATTCCATGCTTTTGGAATTCAGTTGCAAAATAGAGATCTTAAATCTCTCCAAAAATAAATTATCAACTTTTAGCAGTTTCCTTAGTGCTCCTACACAATGATCATGATAATGTGCACATGTTACTAGGTCATCACCGATAAATTGATGTGTTGGGATCTCCTCAATGTCTAAATTATCATGTGTTCCTTGTAGTTTCTTTAGTGCATCTAGCAATGGTTTCTAGTTTCTTTCAACACTTGTAAATGTTGCAAAGAAGGTCGGAGGACCTAGTTGGCAAATCATTGCAAATCGAAATTTCCTTTTGGCATTGCAAGTAGTGTGGAGATGCTCGAATACATTCAAGTTCTCAATAATCAATGTCAAAATTTATGAGTAAATCTAAGTTGGTCTTAGCTTGACATCCCTAGCAATCAAGGCTCTATTGTCTAACTTTGCTTTTCTTACACAGGTCCATGATAAACTTGCAATGAAATGGTTGAGGAGTTTGATTAATTTAATGAAAAGGTTTATGATGTGCATTGTAAAATGATGATCTTCATGCAAAATTTCCCACTGCACAACTTTTTGATAGCTCAGTTTCTCAAGCATTTGTGCATTCTTTAGCTTGCTAAAGACAAGCATTGGGTATTTCAATTTCTTGCAATACTTGCCTTTGTATATGCCCATTGTTTTTTATTTTCACTCGAAGAAATTTGATGGAATTTGCTAGCTAAGATGGGATACACTCTTCACATATAGCATAAAATCACGAAATACGAATACTGCAAACTCACTTCTCATATCACATTTGAAGCTTTTGAATAGCAGATGAGACTATTGTATTGCATGTAGATACACAAGACGAGGACTGGCTAACAACAACGCATCCCTACGGGTCTTGTTGCTATCATATAATGAAAGAGACTCAGATCACAACTCTACTATAGACCCTAGACAATAGTTGGTCAATACAACTGAAAAGACAATCACAAAACTGTGTAGCAATCAAGGCAGCCACAAAGGCCCTACACTACTACTCGTCAAATCTCACAAGCAACTCTCATAGAGAGCTCACGACCTCACTGGTCGGCAAAAGGGTGCCCAAAATAATGCTCACACGTAGATGTAGGAGCTAGAAACGTTGAAAGGTCATTGTGAGTAGAACCACCATGCAACACCTCGTAGACTTAACTGCCAAGTGTCCTCCATGAGAGGCTTTAGCCAATAGTACCTTCGAGGCTTGCACGGGCCAATCAAATCAATTCCACCAACAACTATCTTCCATGAGGGCGAAGCACACTAACTACTAACATACCCTCCCTCGACCAAAATGGAAGGTAAGAAAATAAAACATAGGCTCATCCCAACCAGGCTTGTTGTGTCTAATGCATATAAAACCTTATACTCACAAAGAATATCTCAAAGATAACGTTCACAAAGAACCAATAGCTCACAAAGAGCTTGAAAAAACTAGAACTGTTCACAAAGAACATAACAACTGACTGCTCACGAAGAGCATTCATTCATAAGAAGGCCCAATCTTGATCTTTGCGAAGATCATCTTCAACCAACATAGTTGATTCCTCCTTTCTATCCACTACCAGTGCTTTGTCTTTACTTTTCTTTCCCTTTAGAATCTCATCTTGTTTCTTTGTATAGCATAACTTCTCTATGTGACCACCATCTTTACCAGAGTAAGAGCATTTCTAAGTGTCATGAGCAGTTCTCTTCTTCTTGTCAGTAAGTCGAATAAGCTCTTAAATCATAGATGGACACACAAGTACACTTCTCCTCACTAAGTAATAATCCCACATATACTAGAAAGTCTATACTATCATCCAAACATAGTATCTTCA
This sequence comes from Dipteris shenzhenensis, assembly GCF_047967505.1. NCBI lineage: Eukaryota > Viridiplantae > Streptophyta > Polypodiopsida > Gleicheniales > Dipteridaceae > Dipteris > Dipteris shenzhenensis. The sequence goes on along the minus strand of NC_141609.1, from coordinate 9,238,527 downwards.
TCATGTCACTAAGTTGCTCAACCGGCAAACTCTTTAGTAAGATTGCTTTCTTATCCTCATCTTCGACCTTGGCTCCCAGCTCATTTAGTTGTTGTAGTAGTGCTTACATGCGGTTGAGAAATACTCTAAGAGACTCTAACTCATCCATCTACAAATCAAGCAAATCTTGTTTGAGATTGGCCTTCGAATGTTTCATCCGGACTTCGAATAGGGACTCTAGCATTGCCAATAGGCTGCCAATTTTTGGTAGTTGTCTACTTCATGTCAAGATGGTGGAAGTATTCCGGTCCCAAGGCTCTTCCCATGTATCCAACTGCTTTCTCGCTCTTTGTTTCCCATGCAGGGATTTTGTCTACATATTGTAACCTCTCCTTTGGCCTCTTCTCTGTTCTAGCAACCATTACGCTTAAACCTTTTTGCATGAATAGCAATCGAGTTGCCAACTAGCAAGAAGGAAAGTTTTTTCCGTTGAATGTGACGATCAGTTTGTGACCCTTCTCCTTTTTGCATGTCTCCATGATAAACATTGTAGAAGCTCCACGAAACAAGCTTCTGCTAATAGATGTAAGGAAGACTGTATGCTCCTTGAACCGCGACTACTACATAGTCTTCTGAACTCTTTTAGCACAATATGTAATTTCTTTGGACATGGACACTCACACTAGCGGGACCTCTTAACGCCACTCTGATACCACTGATGGAATTTACAGCTCTAGCTAAGATGAGATACACTCTTCACATATAGCATAAAATCACGAATTATGAATACTACAAACTCACTTCTCATATCACATGTGAAGATTTTGAATAGCACATGAAACTATTGTATTGCATGTAGACACACAAGACTAGAACTAGCTAACAATAGTGCATTCCTATGGCGCTTGTTGCTGTCATACAATGAAAGAGACTCAGATCAAGACTCTATTATGGACCCTAGACAAATGCTGGTTGACATAGTTGAAAAGACAATCACAAACTGTGTAGCAATCAAGGCAGCCACAAAGGCCCTGCAACACTACTCATCAAAGCTCATAGGTGACTCTCATAGAGAGCTCATGACCTCGTAGGTCAGCAGAAGGGTGCCGAAAATTGTGCTCATGCATGTAGGAGCCAGAAATGTCGAAAGGTCACTGTCAGTAGAACCGCCATGCAACACCTCGTAGACTTGATTGCCAAGTGTCCTCCATGAGAGTCTTTTCCCAATAGTACCTTTGAGGCCTGCATGGGCCAACCAAATCACCAGCAACTATCTCCCATGAGGGCGAACCACACTAACTATTGACACAATTGGCATGGTATTTGCATTGGTATCCAGAAATTAATCTGCATTAATAAATCCACATACCAATGTATCTATGAATGGATCCATGTTCTCATCAAGTTTCCCATCTTTGGATTCTACTCCATGAATATCTATCATGTGGTGTTGTCATGTTTCCATTTTGAGTTGAAATGTATTAACCATAGGCATGAAATAGTCACTTGTTATTGTTAATATATTGGTGTACAATGAGAATTAAGATCAGGCATGATTAAGTTTGGAAGAATATTGCCACTCATGTATATTGTCTTGTATTCTAGTTTTCTTTTTGATTGCGATACCATTGTCCTCATGTGATGTGGTTGACGTGGTAGTATAGTCTAGATAAATTCCAATTTTGAAGCAACATTTATGATCCTACCTTTTAATAAGTACTGGATAAAGTGTAAGTGGTTTTGAATTTGATAAAACATGTTAATGTAGAACATAAAAAAGAACAAGCAGAACAACTTAGAGAATGAAGAGAATGTCTTCGATGATATTCGGCTATCATTCCAAAGGGTTACGTTATGCATTTTTTCCCCCTTTTCTTCTCTCGTTTGTGTGGATATAAGGTGCCAACTTTGTAACTTGGAGCATCTCCACAAGAATTTGTTCGTATGGTATATTAGCTGAATGTATATTCTGCTAGATATCAATGCTCCACTCTCGTGTAACTATGTGGGAACTAGCTAACTCTACTTGTAAGCCCCCCATATGAGGAAAAGAGTAGCTCGGTTATCTGGTAGGTCCTGGTTTGGACACCAGATGGGGGCCATGTGTGGCCTGATGGTTGGACGGCTTCAGATAGAGTTGGCACACTGCCAACTAAGCTACATGCAAGTGTGAGAAGGCATCCCATGATTGACCGCACTGAGGGTAGATGGAGCATTTCTTGAGGCAATCCACTCTCGGGTTGCGGGGCCCGCGTTCGGAGCCTTAGATGATCCCGGATGGCTCTGGGCCGAATGGTAACCCTAGGTTAGCTACTCTATTCTATGCCATGGTTCTAACATGTGGTCAGTGGCCTATTTCAGGACTGACCTCCAGTCGGTCATTTTGGGCTGACTAGGTCGGTCTCCAAATTTGGTCTAACCGACTACAACTGGTGGCTATATAAGAGCAAGCTCGTGAAGCCCATCATTATCACTGGCTACAACAATCCTCATTCCTTAGCATCCAGCCTTCGTCCTCTACTGTTTCCAGCATGCCATCGAAGCTTCTCATATAGGAGCGCACGGCTGGGAGGCAACACCATCTATTGTATCAATTTTACAGTAATCAAATTTTCGATTCTCCATACTATCTGCTTTTCTCTCTTACATACGAGATCCTGTTATCTGTTGAGCACATACGTTGTATTGTTTTCTTACATGGTATCAGAGCTTGGGCTCTAGCAAGAAGATTTGGTAGTGTGTTTTTGTTTGTGAGCAGATTGTGAGAGATGGCCCAACCCGCAAGACTGCGAATCCCACCATTCAGCAAAAGCGAAAAGTTGGACGGCACTAACTATCCACTCTGGAAGTTCAAGATGAAGATCATCCTAAGCGCATACGAGCTTTGGGATACTGCTACTGGGGTGGACGTGAAGCCGGTTGCGAGATTGGATCCAGACAATGCAGGACAATAGACAGGACCAACTACATATCAGATTCTGATGTGGACAAGAAGAAATGCAGATGCGTTGTGTTCTATTGTCTGCAGTGTAAATGATTCTGTCATGGCATTAATTCAATATATCACAACAGCGGAGGAGGCATGAATGGTCTTGAAAAATCAGTACGAGACCATGAATCAGACACAGATTCAGAATCTGAAGACAACTCGCGAACGAGAAACTATTTGAGTCTGAAACGACAGAGAAGTTCATCACCAGGGTGAAGAATCTACGCGATTAGATAACTGCGATTGGCATCACCATCACCAGCGAGAATCTAGCACGAAGGTGCATACGAATTCTCCCAGCAAAGTACGACAGTCTTATTATGGCATTGAATATGCAGAACAAAAATCCACCCCTCAACTTTGAGGATTTCAGTGCGATGCTTCTGGAGGAGGAAATGCGTCAAAAGACAAGGACTGGAGAAGATTCGGCTTTCTCGGCTGGATCAAAGAAAGGCAAGGGTAAGGACTCTGGTAACCCATCTTCTTTTGATGATAAAAAGAGAGAGAAGAAGATCAAGTGCTTCTATTACAACAAGGTAGGGCACAAGCAGAATGAGTGCCAGAAGAAGATTGCAGATGAGAAGAACGGAGTAAAGAAAGAGTCCAGCAACAACATGCAGGTAGTACCAGTAGAGCTGTTTGTAGCAATCGAGGAGATTTGCATAGAGGCAGTTCATGTACCTACGGATGAACCTTGGATTATTGACAGTGGTGCATCGCGCCACATGACCAGTCGGAAGGATTGGTATACCTCTCTACATCCGGTAGGGAATGACATCCTGGTAGCAGTCGGCAATGATGCAAAATGTCCAGCAAAAGGAAAAGGTACGATTGCTCTCAAGTCAGATGCAGTTGTAAAAAACAGTTGTCCGATGTTCTTTATGTGCCAGATATCAAGAGGAACTTGTTGTCCATTTCTGCGATCATGGATCGGGATCTCAAAGTTCACTTCGATAAGAATGGCGCACAGATTTTGGATCTTCAAGGGAAGGTCATTGGTAAAGGTACACAGTGCAACAACATCTACGAACTCTCAGCTTTCAGTGCTCGAGCCGATGTCAGCAACACTAAGCTGTGGCATGAGAGGTTTGGTCATCTAAACCTTAGTTCTTTAAAGGAGATGCATAAAAGTGGAATGATTGTAGATCTACCAGAAATTACAAATCTGCCTGATGTATGTGAAGCTTGCATGATGGGCAAGCAGCATTGGCAGCCCTTTCCTAAAGAGGCCAGCAGGGCAAAGGCTCCTCTAGAGCTCGTTCACATGGACCTTCACGGAAAGATGGAGACGGAAGCTTTGGGTGGTTCCTACTACTTCATGACGCTGATCGATGACTACAGTAGAAGGATATGGATATACTTCCTGAAGACTAAAGATGAGGCTTTTAGTAAGTTCAAAGAATGGCATGTAATGGTCGAGAAAGAAACGGGAAGGAAGGTGAAGAAGTTAAGATTAGACAGAGGTGGTGAGTTCACATCAAGTGAATTCAAAAGTTACTGCAAAAGTCACAGGATCAAGAGGCCGAAACCCCCGCCACATACATCACAGCAAAATGGAGTAGCAGAGCACAAGATGTGCATCATCTGTGAAATGGGCAAGAGTATGATGAATGGGAAAGATTTGCCAAAGACTTTTTGGGCTGAAGCATGTAACACGGTAGTTTACATTTTGAATCATAGCTACATGAAGGCTGTGAATGGGATGACTCCACTGCAGGCCTTTTCTGATAAGAAACCTTCAGTTGCACATTTATGAGTTTTTGGATGTGACTGTTTTGTGCATGTCCCTGCTGGTAATAGGACCAAATGGGAACCGAAGAGCCAAAAGTGTATTTTCTTGGGCTGTAGTGAAGAGGCGAAGGGTTACCATCTCTATAATCTTGTTACCAAGAAGGTAATAGTAAGTCGCGATGTGGTCTTCTCAGAATAGCCGCATCAATTAGAGGAGGATGCTTCCTTACCAGGCAACCAGGACCAGGATATCCATCCAGTACAACCACCAATGGAAAACAAAATCCCCCCAACGGTGCTTGGGAGGATTCAAGATAAAGAAGAGAAAGAAGAGCCTGCAGAACCACAACGGCAACAGCCATCCCCGAAGTGGGTAAAGCAGCTTTTGGATGGCAGAGAACCTCCAGCCATTGAGGAGGAATCATCCGAACACCGCCGGTCCAAGAGATTAGAGGAGCAAAGAAGGACGCAAGAAAAATTAGTCAACTATGCTTTGATGATAGAGGTGATCCGTGCTGAAGAACCCAAGTGTCTTGAAGAGGCACATGGTGATGATAGGTGGATGGAGGCTATGCAGTCAAAGTATGGCTCCATAATGAAGAACAACACTTGGGACCTTGTGGATCGACCACCAAAACGCAAGGTAATCGGCACCAAGTGGGTGTACAAGACCAAGTACAAGTCCGACGGCACATTGGATAAGTATAAGGCTCGGCTCATGGCAAAAGGATTCGCATAGGTACATGGTTTTGATTATTAGGATACTTTTGTTCCCACAGCTTGACTAGCCACAATTCGCAGTGTTTTGGCTTTAGCAGCATAGGAAAGTTCACCCGTGTTTCAGATGGATGTAAAATCTGCCTTTCTGAATGGAGATCTCAAGGAGGAGGTATACGTAGAACAACCACCAGGTTTTGTGATCCTTGGTTTAAAAGGTAAAGTCTGTAAACTGAAGAAGGCACTTTATGGGCTGAAACAGGCCCCACAAGCATGGTACCAGTGGATTGATGCCTACTTTATGCAAAACAGGTTTAGGAGGAGCCCATCTGATGCAAATTTGTATATCTACAGGGAAGGAGGCAGGTGTATGATCGTGGTCCTTTATGTGGATGACCTTGTCATAATAGGGAACCATGAAGAGAAGGTCTCGCAGACAAAGCAGTTGCTAGGAAGAGAGTTTGAAATGACAGACCTTGGATTGATGCATTTCTGTTTGGGGATTGAAGTTTGGCAAGAGCCAAAATAGATCTTCATTTCACAGTTGAAGGATGTTGGAGAGATACTGAAGGCATTTGGCATGGTTGAGTGCAAGACAATTGGCACCCCTATGGAGGTTGACATGAAGCTCTCAAATGAGGATTTATCACCACTGGTGGACTAAGCAAAGTACAGAAGGCTTGTGGGCAGTTTGATTTACTTGTGCAACACGTGGCCGGACATCAGTTTTGTGACTAGTGTACTAAGCAGGTTTTCAAATAAGCCCCGGGAGAACCATTGGAGGGCAGGGATGTGGGTGCTAAAATACATCAAAGGCACACTTGATTATGGCATCACCTATACCAAGGGCAACATCTTGACCGGATTCTAAGACTCGGATTTGGGCAGGAGACGTGGACAGTAGGAGATCAGTGACAGGTTATTGTCTCTCACTTGGATCTGGAGCTGTGTCATGGGTCAGCAAGGACCAACCTACAGTTGCTCTTTCTTCTACCGAGGCTGAGTACAAATCAGCATGTTTTGCTTCTTGTGAGGTAGTGTGGTTAAGGAGGATTTTAGGGGACATGGGTGCAGTGCAGAACAAGCCTACACAGTTATCATGTGACAATCAGAGTTGCATGGCAATTGCCAAGAACCCGGTGTACCACGCTCGCACAAAACACATTGAGATTTAATATCACTTTGTACACGAGCTCATCATGGATCGAGAGGTCAACTTGGTATACTGTCCGACTAGAGAGAATGCTGCGGACATCTTCACAAAGGCTCTTGGAAGAGACTTGTTGTAGAGGCATCTTCATCGACTTGGCATTGGGCCGAAAAAGTAGTTCACTTATGGGTGGACATTGAGGGGGGGTGTTAGATATCAATGCTCCACTCTCGTGTAACTACGCAGGAACCAGCTAACTCTACTTGTAAGCCCCCCATATGAGGAGAAGGCATTTGAGTAGCTCGGTTATCCGGTAGGTCTTGGTTTGGACACCAATGGGGGCCATGTGTGGCCTGATGGTTGGACGGTTTCAGATAGAGTTGGCACACTACCAACTAGGCTACATGCAAGTGCAGGAAGGAATCCTATGACTGACTGCACTAAGGGTAGATGGAGCATTTATTGAGGCAGCCCACTCTCAGGTTACAGGGCCCGCCGTTTGGAGCCCCAGATGATCCCGGATGGCTCTGGGCCGAATGGCAACCATAGGTCAGTTGCTCTATTCTGCGCCACAGTTCTAACATGTGGTTGGTGGCCTATTTTGGGACCGAATCATTTTGGGCCGACTAGGTCAATCTCCCAATTGGGTCTAACCGACTACGACTGGTGGCTATATAAGAGCAAGCCTGTGAAGCCCATCATTATCACTGGCTACAGCAACCCTGATTCCTTAGCATCCAGCCTCCATCCTCTACTATTTCTAGCATGCCATCGAAGCTTCTCACACAGAAGCCCACGGCTGGGAGGTAGCGCCATCTATTGTATCAGTTTAATAGTAATCAAAATTTTGATTCTCCATACTATCTGCTTTTCTCTCTTGCATACGAGATCTTGTTATCTATTGAGCACAGACGTTGTATTGTTTTCTTACATATTCTATCTAGTAATACATTGTTTGAAGACTACAAAAGACATGGAAATCAATAATAAATTGATCTTTGATTAGCCATTAGATAAACCTTACACATACATTGACTAGTTTGAGAAAAGAAATGTATATAATATAGAATTTTATATTGTACTAATTGACTCATTATGAAATTTCTTATGTTCTACATATAGTGCATATATAGTGTTAGCAACAATAAAAGATGATATGAAGTAGTCACTCAAAAAAAGTTGCTTGTTTAAATATGCTTGTTGGTATCATGCATGGATAAAGGATAATCCAAAAAAGTTAAGGCACGATGATAGCTTGTTAAGTACAATCAAGGATGATGTCATGCAAAGACTAAATAAAATGAAATACATATCGAAGTTGTGATCGAAGGTAGAAAATAGGATAGATGCCAGCTAGAGGGAAGAAAAAAAGGTTGTATCACTATTGTCATAGGAAATATCATGCTCCATGCTAGTCATTTAGAGGATCCAATCTTGTCAAATGATAGTATGTGGAGGGAGCCAAAAATACGTGCGACACATGCAAAATTAAGCATCATAGCTAAGAAAAATATTGAGATGAATGCAATCAAGCAATACACACAAGCCACATTATAGCCTTCTATGATGCTTTTGGTGAATTTCCTACCACGAATATCATACGTGATATATATGAATAAATAGGTTAGCATTAGTTCTAAAGGGGGATAATTTATTATAAAGATAAAATGTGCTCTAGGCATAAATCCAAAAAATTACTATGTAGTTAAACTTTCAAGGGGAATAGGGAGAGATAATTATCAACTTTCATGAAGGAATTGATAGTTCAAGTAAAGCATTATGTACTAATTTATCTGCTTGTAATTGTTGTAGGTCTATTGTTTTGGGTTTCTACACTAGATTTCAATGGGGTCATGCTATACAATACCTTCTAATAGTTAAAATTTTTTAACCTACGTTGCAAATCTACTTTAGATGCAAAGATACATCATTCAAAATAGGCTATAAGGAGTTGTCAGTTTGGTACCATAGCTTCCTTTTGCCCTTTTTCTTGGCATTCAAAACTTGCACAATAAAGTTTGGATTCATAATGATTTCCATAGTGCCTATCTTCTACTAGATTATGCATATAAAGATCAGGTACACATTGCCATTTTTGCTTGGAGACAAGCATCATATATGCCAAACTCAAGGGATAATTTTTTACCTAAGTAATGCAATGAGATAGAGTACATCAAGAAACACAAAAATAAAGTGAGAAGAATTCTAATAAGGGTTGGTTAGCTCTTGGTCATTTTGATGGAAATAAAAAGAGAAATTTATACTCTTTAGGTTGGATACTATCAGAGTTTTGAAATACTAGCTACCATATAGAAAGCCATGCACCTACTTTACAAGTTTCAATAGAGCAGAGTCAGTGGTGGAGAACAAGTATTAAAGTGGTGGAGTATATTTCCAAGACTATACTTAACATTTATTCAAAGCATTGTATTGTTAAAAGGATCATGGCTAGTAGAAGACTCCCTAGAGGATAAAGGTGAGTGTGCAAATTGTCCTCATGAAGGCTCACATGAAAGATCATGGGCCTCATTAATGGTGTTAGATGGAGCATGCCTATTGTACTTGTGGTGATGGATGTAAACAAGTATATGGAGTAGGATGTACATAAAATGTGTGGATGATGTAAGTACAACCAAGTGTATGACTTGGTGTAACTTTTAGCTTCCATTTAAAGAGGCCCAAGGGAGTCCCTTCTTACGGACTGAAATACAATTGGCCTTAACCTTTTGTATAGATCAAAGTCTCAAATCACACGTGGTCTCTCTCTCTCTCTCTGTCTCTCTCCCCCCTATATCTTCTCCATGCTCAAGTCTTCTCTCTCATGCAAGTAGCTTCCATTGTCTACATTCTCTCATTCTCTCTCTCTCTCTCTCTCTCTCTCTCTAGAGCTCATAGATCCTTTAGACATCTTGACATGATATCAAAGCTTGGGGTACCTCATTCTTTGAAAGTGAGTGAATGCATTTGCCAAAGATTTCTTAAGAGTTGGAAGGTTCTCTTGTGTGAGGTTTCATTTTAATTTGTTAGGTCTTACGGTTTAAGAGTTGTGGAAGTTCTTATCTGCCATTTTGCAAGCTTGTAGTAAACCTTTTGATTGAGAGAAGCCTATGCAATAACCTAAAAGAGCAAACCATACATATAGCTTGCTTATAGCCAAAGCTAGAAGTCATCAAGACAACCAAGTAGCAAGCTCGCAAGAAAGCCATTGACTAGAAGTAGCAAAGAATGAGATGCAAAGAGGCCAACAACAAGTAATCAAAAAGGCAATGAACAAAACCAGGAATTGTGCCAAGAAGATGGATTAGAAGCAAAGAGAAGAAGCCGAGTATTATGCACTACTTGAACACCTCAAATCTATCTACAATGACAGTAAGCAATAGGCTTGGAGTAGAAACATGGAGGGAACAGCTTGGGCTACTAAAGGCGAGCTTGTTGAGCATGGGAAGGCACTATACATGAAAAGAGCTACCCAAGCATCTCACGACCAAATAGAGTGCTAGTGAAAAAGCTCGAAGGACTTGTAGAGGTGACCACACAAAGGTTAAGCCTGTGCCAAATGAGTATGGGACCGTGACCTATTTGAAGAAGGTCATTGTAGACAAGAAGGATCCTATAGAAGCCTCTATTAGTGACCATGAGCATGAAGCAATGATAAGAACAACCACATAAAGCAAAATCGTAAATTTTAGAAGGCACATAGCAAGAAAAAGCTTGAAGTAAACTTCAACCAGCTTGAACAATCGCCGAATGGACTTGCAACAACAAAGCTTGGAGAGCCACCACTTTGTGAATGCAAGATTAGTTGCATCCTTATAGAAGATCTGCAATAGCTACACTAAAGTAGCTTCGCAAATTGGCCTCATTAATGGTGTCACATGAAGCATGCCTATTGTACTTGTGGTGATGGATGTAAACAAGTATATGGAGCAAGATGTACACCCAATATGTGGATGTAGGTACATCCAAGTGTATGACTTGCTGGAGCTTTTAGCTTCTATTTAAAGAGGCTTGAGAGAGTCCCTTCTTATGGACTGAAATACAATTGACCTTAACCTTTTGTATAGATCAAAGTCTTACATCACATGTGGTCTCCTCTCTCTCTCTCTCTCTCTCTCTCTCTCTCTCTCTCTCTCTCTCTCTCTCCCCCTTAAATCTTCTCCATGCTTGAGTCTGATCTCTCATGCAAGTAGCTTCCATTGTCTACATTATATCACTCTCTCTCTATATCCTTTAGAAATCTTGACATGTATGTCACTAGATACTAGATGCTACCTTTTTATATCAAGAATAATGTTGGCAAAGTCTATATGTTGAATTGAAAGTATGAATGGATTACATATATGTCTTTTATTCTAGTTGTTATTTGTTGATGAAGTATTATTTAGTCTTTTCAAGATCATACATTCTCATAGACATATGTATCCCATTAAAATAACAAAATATAATAATTGACTAAACAAACATCCAAACTTGCATCATCTCTTTCCTACATATTGAATATCTATCAAGCAAGCATGTATTGTTCATACTTGCAAGTTCTATAACTCATTCAAAAGACTTGCCTTGTTATAGTTCTTAGAAGAACAAAATCATTGAGTGTTTCTTGAAATACAAGAATGCATAAGAAGTTAAGCTTCATTCTCATAATCATCACTTGGCTACTTTGAATAAAATTTTATTGCACTAAGTTGAAGAAACTTGGGATTTTCCTTTGGTATATTTCCAACGTGGACCAATGTTCAATATTTCCATATACAAATGTCATTCTTATTGGTATGTTGGTTGTCCTACAAACATATTATTTAATGAGTACTATAGTTGAATATCTAGACAAAGTCTAAAATGAGATCAAGAACCAAGCCTATGGATTAAAGGGACATGGTACTGTGAAGATCTTCCTTAACATGAAATGAATGGTTTGATAGATATAAAAATGTTGAGATGACTAATGAGAACTTGGAAGTTTGCATACTCTCATTGAACCCTTCAATAGTTGGACCTAATCAATACACGGTAGTTTTAGAAAAGTTAACACAATTGGGCTTCATATATAGGCTTCACTTGCTATTCTATGCTTTGATACTATTAAGGTTTGGAATGATCTTGAACCAAAACATTGATTCATTGCACAACAGACAATGCTACATCTCCATAGAACAAGTAGATTTGCACTTTCATTTGATGGATGAGTTTACGTTCGGGCGGCCACCTATTATTCGATCGTCTGACAGCCACTTTCATTCAGCCGGGATCGGAATCACGGAAGATATGTCGAAATGGGAAGCGTCCGGTTAGGGAGCATCGGTTACGAAGAAACTTAAATAGACGGGAAACCTTACGTATCCCTAGTCGTGAAGCACATTACAGCACATGTATGTTGCTGGGATTTATTATGAGTATAGAAGGACATAGTCATCTTTCATTGATACGAGCAAGGTTTGGACATATGTCTAAATCAAAATAGTGATTCATTGCACAACAATCAATGCTACATCTCTATAAATAGAATTGGACTTTCACATGATGGATCTGTTATGAGCATGAAGGACATATTAGTGTTTCATGGTTAGGAGATCCACTCTCATTTTCATCATTATATGAATATTGCTATAATGATGATGGCACATTTTATTAGATATCAGGTTTACAAGCAAAAATAATAGATAAGAAGATTAACAGAAGGTATCCTTATGGCTTTAAAAAGATATTGACTGGTCCAGGACCACTAAGACATTGGTCTTTATGGGAATATAACAAATACAAACTTTGAATTAATAAGTGTTGAATGGGAATTTGTTAAAGGAAACTTTCAAAATGAACGATATCAATTTATGGGCCCATTATCAATTTGTTCATAGCAAGACAAATACAACTAGAAAAGGGTATCAAGAACTACATACTTGGACACTATCCTTTGTAACGATAATGATGATGAAACATGCATTGAACTATGTAAAAATCTTGGTTTATGGAATTTTTAGAGCTAATGATACTTTTTTTAGATATTCACAATATAACTTTATATTAACATGCACTCTTTTGAAATGAGAATTATTTTCAAATATAACTCATATTGAGTTTCATTTGCAACCTTGATTTGTGATTAAATTTTAAATATCTAAATCTTTTTCATTCACTTAATTAACATTTCATGTAATTATGACAGTTTTTCCTTTCTTTCTTTGCATCTATGTAAATACAATCTCTATTGGTGCTTTTTAAATTTGTATTTCAATATATTTAAAAAAGTGGAACCTTCTATGGATATTTTACAAATAGGGTAGATAATGAAAATAACATTGGTACTTGATTACTGCAAGGAAGGCTTATTTCCAAGAAAAGCATCATGTTTGGGGTCAAGAAAGAAAACAACTTTGTATTGAACCAAAATCTATATGAAATGAATTATATCATAAGTACAAGTGACATATATAAAAAGAACTTATACCAAACATGAAGGAGTAGTATCCAAGGGGATGATTTTCCATATAGTACTTATGACAAGAGCAAGAATACTCCATCATATCATAAGATGAGAGATCTTTCACATACAGATGCCTATGAAAATAATTACTTTACGATTGGATAACAACTAATAAACACATATTAGAAGCCAATCAACATCAAAGACCCTTGGATATCTCCTTTATTTTGAATAGCTATTCTAGTCAAAGAGTTCTTGCACAAACAAGAAAATGAGTTTTCTAAAAAAATTAGCCTAGTCCAAATTGATGGAAATTTTAACTTGACATTGAAGCTAAATCTAGAATTAGTAAGAGATTGAAGTTTGAATTGATGTAAGAAGAATTGTTGAAGGTCGAATTGATGCTAGAAGTTGATGCTATAGAATGAAATGCAAGGCTAGGTAATACATGGGACACTATGTTTGGTACAAAGCGATAGTAAAATGGATGGAATATTGTGGTGTAGGTCCATGGATCTTCAAGAGAAAGGGATGTGACCATTCGGTACGTGGGCAACTCACACAATTTTGAAAAACAGTGGGAAAGAGACAAAAGAAAGTTGGAATTCTAAAGTGAGGACCGAAGCTGATGTATGAGTCACATGGATACCTTAGTCAGACGTCTTATATTTTCAAAAGACACCTTATATGCAAGGGTACTTTATTTTAGATATGCACAAAGATATTCACACTATGATACTTTTTTTAGATATGGACAAAGATATTTAATGCACAAGATATTCACGATATGATTTTATATGTATATGATCTCTTATGAAATGAGTACTATTTTCAAATATCACTCATGTTTAGATTCATTTGCAACCTTGGTTTGTGATTGGATTTTAAATATCTAAAATTTTTTACTATATCTAATTAAAATATAATGTATTTATGACAGTCCTTTCTTTCTTTCTTTGTATCAATGTATATGCATCATGTATTTATGATAATCTTTTCTTTCTTTCTGTCTTTGCATCAATGTCCTTTCTTTCTTTCTTCATATCACGTTTGTTATGCAAATCAATGTCTGCTGTTGCTTTTGTAGTAGGCAAATTTTTATTCCAATATGTTTTAAAAAGTGGATCCTTATATGGATATTTTATTCCAATATGTTTAAAAAAGTGGATCCTTATATGTTTAGAAATAGGGTAGAAAAAAACATAACATTAGTACTTGATGTATTGCAACTAAGGCATATTCCTAGAAAAACATCATGCTTGGGATCTAGAGAAAGAAAAAACTTGTGTACCAAATCAAAATAAGTCATGAAAATGAGATATTTCATAAGTATGTGACACATCTTAAAAACATTATACCAAACATGCAAGGGTTGCATTCAAGGGAATGAGTTTAAAACAATATACTACATATGACAAGAAAAGAATACTAGTACATATGACGAGGACTACAATACTACAAATGAATTTTTTTTCTTTGATTTTGAATTAATATGGTACATATGACAAGAATAAGAATACTACATCATGTTATAATATGAGAGATCTTTGATAGATAGATGCCTATGACAATAATCACTTTACAATTGGATACCAAACTAATCAATAAATATGAGAAGCCAATCAACATCAAAGACCCTTGTATATCTCCTATACTTGGAATAACTAGTCTAGTCAATTCTTTCACAAAGAAGAAAAGGAGTGTCCACAAAAAAATAGTGAGGTCCAAGTTGACATTTGCCAAATATTGAAGGTAGAGCTAGAACTAGTAATAGATTTAAGATTGAACTAATGCTTGAAGGTTAAAGGTTGAATTGATGTTGAAGGTTGAACTAATGCTTGAAGTTGATGCTATCGGATGAAGTGCAAGGCTAGGTAATAAATGGGACAACATATTTGGTACAAAGCAATAGGAAAATGAATGGAATATTGTGGAATAGGTCCATTAATATTCCAAAGCTAGGGATGTAACCATTGGTAACACAATTTTTGTGTGGAAAAAAAACAAAAGAAAGCGGGTATCTTGCGGGTATTCTACAAGTGAGGACCCAAGCTGATTTATGAGACACATGGATACCTTAGTGGGACATCTCTAGTTTCAAAAGATACCTAATATGCAAGATGAGGGCTAGCCATGAAAGTTGACCGAGACAAAAACAAAGAGAATCTAACACATAGGAGAAGCACAACTATAGGCTCAAACATCTAAGGACTAGCACACCCTCTTCAAATAGCTAGCCAAACAAGTAAGCCTAGACACAAACACATAGAATTAGGTAGTTTTGTTAGCTAAGCATAGAGGTGCAACCTATAACAATTGATAGCTACATTTACCTTTCTTCTCTCATAAATACTAGCGGGTCTCCAATGAACATTACAATTGTATACTATATTCTCTCTCTCTCTCTCTCTCTCTCTCTCACATGCGCGCGCGCACACACACACACACACACACTCACACACACACACTTACTATCCCTTTCCCACTTTACATTCAATTTACTTTTTATCCCTTCACCCTATTTATTTCCATGTTTAATCCCCCCCCCCCCCCCTCCATGTTTAATCCCCCCCCCCTTTCCTTTTTTCCTTCCTTCTCCCCACCCCCTCTCTAATTTTTCCCTAGTTTTCTCCTTTATTTCCCCCTAATTTTGCTTAAATTTCCCTTAAATTTTTCTTATATATTTTTTCTAATTTTCCTAACCCCGCCTCTCTAATTTTTCCCTAGTTTTCTCCTTTATTTCCCCCTAAATTTGCTTAAATTTCCCTTAAAATTTTCTTGTTTATTTTTTATTTATTTCCTATTTATGTTTTCCTAAATTTCCCTATTTATTTCCTTATTTCCTTATTATTTCCTAATTATTTCTAAAACTTTTCCTAATTATTCCCCTAATTTTTTCTAAACTATCGGTTCCTCTTATTAAGTAAAAAGAAATGCCCTACCATGTATGAGTGGAAAATTTAAAAGTATATGCCTATACTTTTCTACTAGCATTGGCCTTTTCTTTATAAAGCTATTATTCTTTATACATGGATAATTAATTTTGTTTAGCATGTGTGGTGATATTTTATGTGTGCAAGGATTAAGAAAATTTCCAATCCATTCATTTTTTGGGGATTAAACCTTTGCTTTACTTTGGACATCGATAAGAAGTCTAGTAATAATATGACACTTATCTTCCCTTCCAGTTTAAGCTATCCTAACTTAAGCTTAAGCTTGTTGGATGGTTTTAGGTATCAGTGTTGTAGGTTGAAGTTTTGTGCAAAGGTTCTTACATGAATTATTATTTTTCAGTCCTAAAAATATTTTCTTTTTGTGAGTCAAGTACATCTAATCTTTATAAATACCTTTTGTCATATAATAATCATTTTTATGCTAAGTGTTGTTCATATATTATCGGACCTTCTTGAGGGGTTCTAATCTAATCTTAAGGGACACACAAATATTGCCACCAAGGCTTAGTCACCTTCATTCCTTGAATATATGAGTAACACTTCATCTTATGACTATTCTTGAGATGGCTCTACAGTGGCACACTGATCTTTTAGACTTGGGATACTCTAATAATCTTCCCATTCTTAGTCCTATGGTATAAGCCACTCTTTCTTTTATCGATCATAAAGAGATTCACAAGAAGGCCATTGAGTATGGCTTGGAGGCTCATGAATTAATAATTGAGGCTCAGTACTAAAATTTAATGAATGTAAGTACTAAGAAACACAATAATTTCAACCATCAGATTGGTCAATAACTAATGTCTATTCAACCATGCTAGTTCACGACAATCACATAATTGGTGATTAAGTTGAAACAGCCACAGTTGCATGATGTTCCAACCAACGGGATGGTTTAGTAAAATAACAATATATTGCAAAATATAATGCTGTTAATTTTTGCTCAACCATGCCACCGAGTTGGACAACAACTAATGGGTATTCACCCACGTTGGTTCAGGATAGTCACATAACTCGTGATGATTAAGCTGAACCAGCCTACGATCGCATGATATTCCAACTACCGGGCTGGTGTAGGACAATCACATTTAGTCCAAGCCTGGTTTAATAAATGAAACAAGTATCCCAAAGCTCAATCACAAAGAACCATTGGGCTGGTTTAGGCACCACCACTGACCTGCATTGTATCTAGCACGTGTATGATGTGCTCCTCAAACCCCTTGTGTCCCGTCTGCTTCTTACAGATGTCCTTTCTATTTGGAGAAACTCTCGTATTTTCATGCCAAAGCGTTGTCACTGTAGCAATGACTTCCGCACTTAGGTTGTCTCTCCTTTTCTTGCGTTCTGTTGAAGCCCATAGACCTCTCAGATCGGGATGATCATGCATTGCTTCTACTCTATGTTCAACTCTTGGAGCCACATTAGTCCTTCTAATCTTCAACATCTTCAACATTGTGTGCCCAAGCTGTTTCTCCTTTGTTTCACGGGACACCAACATAGCTAATGTCGCCCTCTTTATAGCTAGTTGATCTAAGCTGTGCACCCCTTTCACTTTCTGTAGGCCATTTATCAAGTTAGAGAGCATCGCCTCTTGGGCATGCATCTCCCGAGGTGTTGGTAGGACTGTTACTCTATGACCTTTAGGGTGTAGGCTAAAGCTTATGAAGACTTGAGACTGGTAATAACCTGAATGGCTTGATGTTGCTGCCTCGAATGCTCCCACCAATCATGACACCACAACTCATGTTCTTTGCTTCGATGGCAATGATCGAATGCGTGCATCTACAATTGCTTCTTACTGCTGCTTTGCAAGGAATCTTCTTTGTTCTCATTGTTTCTCCCTTCACAAATGTTGCAAAAGTGTATTTTGTTGTGATTCGATACCGTGCCAGTGCTTTCCTCGACCCACCCTCTGTTCCTTGTGCCTTGACTTGGCTTTTCGGCTTTCTTATCTCACAACCTCTGTCTACTTCTCTTGCAAGCCATGGCAAGATGCATGTTGCCATTGATGCCATGGCCACGATCAGTCCAGAATAGACCCAGAGAAGCTAGTTGGTGAGGCAAGCAAAGAATAGAAGACAACTTACCCGAAAGAAGACAATGGCAAACCAAAGTCTACTGTGCAAGGTCACGTCGAGGTGTGTGCAGGTTGCAGGGCATTTGCAGTGCGGGGGCAGGTTGTTGGTACTTAATCTTCCAAGATTTGATGGGCGAGAGGTGTGAAAATTCAAAATTCGTGGGAGTAGTGAAATTTTAACCGTCAAAATTTCCCCCTCTGGTGATAGACGTCAGTAGAATTGGATATAACAAACAAGTGCAATGTGGCCTAAAATACTTCAAAACACAAATAGGCAAAAGGGCATGCTATCGGATTTGATGCTGTGTATTTTTAAATGCAATGACCTTTGGCATGCTTATGAGCCATATAGCAAGCAAGTGCATGGAAAAATAAACAATTCAAAATTGTAAATAGTGTTGGATTTATTAAATTATCTTTGAAGATGCAAAAATTGTACTTTTCCAACTTCTTCCATTTTAGGGTAAATCTAGATACCAATACCAGCAACTATCAATGTTTTAAGACCATCATGCACTAGTCCCAATAGTTTGGATTCCAAATTTTCAATCTGGTTTGGTTTTCAGCAAATTAAAAAAAAGTTATGGAGCATGCCCTCAAATGAGTATACATCACTTTAGCACAACATTGGAGGCCTATTAACCCATTCATAATGATCTCATTTGGGTGTGTCCTTGTGTTGAGAAGAAGCTCACGTAGTGTAGTTTTGAATGATTACTTGGTTGCATATATGTATAGGATAAAATTTTGATGTTTTTGAATAAATTGCTATATTCTATAGTCTTCAGGATGCATGCTTCACATGCATCATAGCACTTATAATGCTTTAACGGTCTTGTTCCAAATCCTTATTCCATAATGTCTACTAACTTGAAGACAAAGTTTGTCAAATTCCATTGAGCAATGCATAAGTTATGGGCCATGCAAGATACCTATATACCAAAAAGTCCCTGAACCTTTGTTGAGATATCGAGCTCCACTCGTGATATGCCAGGGTGATTGTTGTGCATTTATGTCACCGACTTGTTAGCTGCAGATGAGCTTGGTACACTGCCCATGAATAATAGCTGGATGACAGCTATCTTTATGTACTCTAGTTAGTGGCTCAGTTAGTATGCCACCTAGGTTAGCTGAGTTTGGTTTGAGACCCACATATAGGGTTCACCTATTCCTTTTGTACTTAGAGAGAGAGTTCTTTTGGCTTTCACAACTAAGAAGAGGAAAACTATTTTCAGCCTTCACCTTTGTGTGTATTCCCCCATTGTGTATGTGAGAAAGCTGCAAGTGAGACTCCTTACTTCTCTCCCACTCTCCACATGGTATTAGAGCTCGGTTCGTGGTAAGGAGCTCAAGAAAGCAAACCAAGTTCATGGTGTCTTGGTAAGAGCATCAGTGTTGCTTTCCTTTTTTGAGTTTGGGAGCAAATCTCTGTAGGTAGCATAGTCGAAAAGTGCAAGAGTGCACTGTCTCAGATGGGATGCCCTTCGCAGTGTGGTGACATTATTTTTTTGATTAGAGGCCATTTTGGGGCCCGTTTTGGTTGGGGAAGTTTTTCACAGGTACTTAGAAAAGTGCCCTATTTTTTGCTGTGTGACCACTATTCTGCAGGTTGGTGAAAAGTTGCTGCAGAAATTGCATCGTATGCCTTTGCACAGAGATAGTGGGAGTGATAGAATAATTCTTATTGCCTCTTGATGCAAAATCATCACTAGGAAGTGACTATGTGGTCAAATACCACTTTCGTCACTTTTGTAGATTTGCCCTTGTGAGATAGAAGTTGTGTTTTTTATAGTGACAGAATATTTTTGTAGTGTTTTGTAATGGCGTCTGATGCTCTTTCATAGATAGTCACTGAAAAGCTTGACAAGAACAACTTCCAAGCATGGAAGTTTAGAATGACAAATTTCCTTAAGGGAAAAGGCTATTGGGAGTTCATTACTAGAGCTAAACAAGAATCAATTATTCCTAATGTTCCCAATCAACAAGAGTTACAAGCATTTAAAGGCTGGCATGAGAGAGCCAGAAAAGTTATGTACTGGCAGTCTATCAGTATTTCAGATTCTATGATTGTGCATATTCAGGAGGCATGGGATACTTTGACAAAAATATATAGCACAAATATGCAAGCCAGGAAAATGCAGCTCAAGCAGGAGTTGCATAATGTGCAGAGAGAAAATATGAGCATCAATGACTACCACATGAAGGTGAAGAAGATTGCAGATACAGTTGCTTCTATTGGGTCGCCAGTGGAAGATGATGATTTAGTTTCTGTGACCTTGAATGGTCTAGGAAAGGATTATGCACAATTTCGTACATCCATTGCCGTCCGTGAGAATTTTCCTGATTTTGAGGAGTTGATTGGTCTTCTAATTTCTGAAGAGTAGAGAAATGGTGGTGCATCTTCTTCAAGAGGAACTTAAAAAGAAACTATCTTCTACTCAAATGCTGGAAGAGGTAGAGCAGGCTAATCTGGAGGCCATGGTAGAAATCAAAATATGCAGCAAATTCAAGAAAACCAGTCCTATGGAGAAGGACATGGTAACTTTAGAGGCAGGGGGAGCCAAAGAGGTCTAGTGGATGGCAGAGAGCCCAAAATGCAAACAACAATGTTGAATGCTTCTACTATGGTAAAATGGGTCATATGGTTAAAGATTGCTATAAAAAGCAGAATGACATCATGACTGGAAAATTGCAGCAAGGCAATTATGCATCCTCTAGTAGACAGGGTGATGATAGAAATGAGCATTTGTTTATGGTGCAGCACATGACCAATTCTGTGACAAGTGCAGAAGAAAGCAATGATGTGTGGTATGTTGACTCAGGTGCATTAAACCACATGACATGTCATGCAGAATGGATGTAGGATGCAAGGAAAATGGAAAGACCAAGATTTGTGGAGACTGGTGATGATATTGCACATCCTATTGTGCAGATTGGTAAAATTCCTTTGTCTATGCAAGATGGGGAAAAGAAATACCTATCTGATGTATTTCATGTCCCAAATATCACCAAGAACTTAGTTTCTGTTGGTCAAATGGTTGAGCAAGGCTTGCAGGTCAGATTTAATCCTCATGGATGCTTTGTTGAGGATATGAAAAATAAAGGTCGCTTGATAGCAAAAGGGAAGAAGAACGGCAGGATGTTTACGTTGGATGCAGACATGCCTGAATTAAGTGCAACAATGTTTACACATGGGACCGGTGTAGTTGTAGATATTAATATATGGGATAAACGCATTGGTCATGTTAACATACAATGACTTAAATTAATGCAGGCCCAAAATATTGTTGCAGGATTGCCTAAGTTCAAGGTTGCAGAAATGCATAAGTTATGTCAAGCCTGTCCATTTGAAAACAGGCAAGGAAACCATTTCCTAGACATGTTCAAGAGAGTAAGAGGCCATTGGAATTAATCCACTCTGATGTGTGGACTACTAAAGATGCATCTATTGGAGGCTGTCATTATTTTGTCACTTTTATTGATGACTACAACAGAAAAGTTTGGGTGTATTTTATGAAAAAGAAAAGTGAAGTGTTTGAACATTCCAGAGCTTTTAAAGATATGGTTGAGAAAGAAACACGCCTGCAAATAAAATGCCTAAGGCCAGATGGAGGGGGAGAGTACCTCTCAAATGAGTTTGCAAGGTTCTTGCAAGAGCATGGCATAGAGTAGCAATATTCATGCAGTCATACCCCACAGCAAAATGGACTTGCAGAAAGGAAAAACAGGCATATTAGAGAGTCATCTCGTGCCATGCTTAACAAAAAAGATGTACCAGATTATTATTGGGCTGAAGCAGTTGCTATAGGAGTCTACATAATGAATAGGACTCCCACTACAGCAATACATGGCATGATGCCAAAGGAGAGGTATATTGGTGGCAAACCAGTTATTTCTCATTTGAAAGTTTCTGGAAGCATTGCCTATGTTCATGTGCCAGATGAGTTGAGATCCAAGTTGGATCCAAAAGCTGAGAAGTGCATCTTTATTGGTTATTCTCTGCAGCAGAAAGGGTATAGATGCTATAACCCTTATACTCGTAAGTTTACAGTAAGGAGAGATGTTTTTTTTAATGAGATGAGCAGCTAGTATAAACCAATAAATGTGATTGATGATGTAGATGCACAAATTATGTGGATGGTGAATCTAGTGGCTCAGAACAAAGCCTTGATGATGAGTTGGGTATTCCTTCTATTGTTACACTTGGAGTAAGGAAGACAAGGGATGCTTTGAGAGCACCTAGTAGTGAGCCTATTTTGTATAGGTCTACCAGAGTTAAGTATCCTATGCCTATATGGTCAAAGTGATACATGAACTAGAACCCACTTCTTTTGAGCAAGCCATGGGAGAAGAAAAATGGCAGAAAGCCATGGATGAAGAAATGGATGCCTTGGAAGCAAATGCTACATGGGAATTGGTGCCTTTGCCTAAAGACAAGAATGCAATTGGCTGCAAGTGGGTTTATAAGGTGAAGCATAATGCAGATGGTTTTGTGAACAAATACAAGGCAATATTAGTTGATAAGGGGTATGCACAAACATATGGCATTGATTATGAAGAAACATTCAGTCCGGTTGCAAGAATGGCAACTGTAAGAGTAGTCATTGCTATGGTAGCATCAAAGGGATGGTCTTTACATCAGATGGATGTAAAGAATGCCTTCTTGCATGGTGATTTGCAAGAAGAGGTCTATATGGAGCAGCCACCAGGTTATGTGCATGCTGTTCATCCTGAGTTTGTTTGCAGGTTGAAGAAAGCCTTGTATGGCTTGAAGCAAGCACACAGAGCATGGTTTGACAAGATAGGATAGTATCTTGTCACTATTGGCTTTTAGATTTCCAAGGCAGATTTCTCACTTTATGTGAGAAAAACAGATAAAGGCATTATGATGCTTGTCATTTATGTTGATGATTTGATCATCACAGGTGATAGTGATGAAGATATCCTTCATGTGACAATGCTATTGAAGTAGAAGTTTGAGATGAAGGATTTGGGAGAGCTGCGTTACTTCTTGGGCATTGAGGTGATTAGATCCAGAAGTGGGATATGGCTCTTGCAGAGGCGGACATGCTGTCCAAATATGGGATGATAGGCTATAAGCCTATTTCAGTTCCTTTGGAGAAGAATGTGAAGTTGAGCACAGGTGCAGGTGAGCTTTTGGAAGACCCTACTATGTACATACGCATAGTAGGAAGTTTGATTTATATGACTATTACCAGGCCAGATTTGAGCTATGTTGTTGGGTTGGTAAGTCAGTTCATGCAGGCTCCAAGGAAATCACATTTTTATGTGGCTAGACACATATTGAGGTACGTGAAGTCCACATTGCAATATGGACTATTTTATGAGACTGGGGTTCAGATACAGTTGCATGGATACACTGATGCTGATTGGGCTGGTAGTATTTCTAATAGACGATCTACCAATGGATATGTGTTCTCTTTTGGGAGTGTTGCAGTCACTTGGAGCAGCAAGAAACAGCCTACAGTTGCCTTGTCGAGCACAGAGGCTGAGTACAAGGGTGCAGCAATGGCTGCATGTGAGGTAGCTTGGTTGCGTAAGCTACTTTATGATATGCATTAGTCTACAGATGGGCCAGTTGTCATTTATTGTGACAACATGAGCAGTATACGCTTGGCAAATAACCCAGTCTATCATGGTAGAACAAAGCACATTGAGGTGCATTATCACTATGTGTAGGAGAAGGTTCTAGTAGGTTTTATTGATCTAGTTTATGTCAGCATAGAGGATTAGGTAGCTGACATATTCACGAAGGCATTAGGCGCAGATAAGCTATGCAAGTTCAGAGACCTGCTTGGTGTGCAGGAATTGGGATTGAGCTCGAGGGGGAGTGTTGAGATATCAAGCTCCACTTGTGATATGCCAGCATGACCGTTATCCATTTATGTCACCGACTTGCTAGTTGCAGATGCAGTTGGTACACCGCCCATGAATAATAGCTGGATGACATCTATCTTTATGTACTCTAGTTAGTGGCTCAGTTAGTATGCCACCTAGGTTAGCTGAGTTTGGTTTGAGACCCACATATAGGGTTCATCTATTCCTTTTGTACTTAGAGAGAGAGTTCTTTTGGCTTTCACAACTAAGAAGAGGAAAACTGTTTTCAACCTCCACCTTTGTGTGTATTCCCCCATTGTGTATGAGAGAAAGCTGTAAGTGAGACTCCTTACTTCTCTCCCACTGTCTTCACCACCTCACCAAAAATGGCTACACCCAAGCAAACAATGACCCAACCTCTATGGTCCAAAACAAATAAGAATATAATAAAGTTGAACGAGTATGTCCCCCCATACATTGATGGCTCTACAACACACCACGATCATTTTATAATGGGTCTAGGTAGACACTACCTCCCTCAAGTAGATCTCAGAACGAATCTGTAAGAAAATTGTAGTAGTAATGAACCATCCACCATTCATATTCCCAGACAAAATCCCTTCCTTAAAATGGCACAGTATTGAATTGTTGCATGCGGTGTTCATATCTCCAGACAAAATCCTTTCCTTGAAATGGCACAATATTGAATTGTTTCATGTGGTGCTAGCTAATTCATATCTCCAGACGAAACCTCTTGCTTGAAATGGTATAGTATTGAATTGTTGCATGCAGTGCTAACTAATTCAAGCAAACATTACTTTAATAGCAAGTGGAGCCTTCTACAAACTCACCTTTAGAAATCAAGTTCACAATATCTTTGATGCCTTCACCTGAATATCTTCAATGCCTTCACATGGAGCTACAAAATAAATATTACTAGAGATTTTGATTGTGTGACAAGATAAATTGATAGACGTGCAACTTGGGAGCCTTTATGTCTGCAGAGATGAATGACCACACGAAACACTCCACCTCATGAAGATTTCTATGCACATGCAAACAAAAGCCTGCATGCGCCAATACAATGCTACCACTTATTACTTTGAAGTTTGCATTGAGTTGTAGGACACGTACCAATCGAATACTTTGGGAGCATTAAAACAAAAAAGAAATGAGTTTTTCTTTCCTATCACGTTTGCTAAGGCCTTTCTCATGGCAGGCCAAAAAACACCATTACAAAACTAGGTATGCTTCTCTCAATGAACTCAAGGTTCCTTGATTCTCTTCAAGTCATTAGGAGAGGGGTAGCTCTTTTACCTCTTTAAGTCATTGGCTACAAGTATGTCCCCCATACATTGAAAAATGGGAAATTCCCATTAATTAGTTGTTGGGATGAGAAAAGGGGTGAAAAGGAAGAGGGAAAGGGCATGATTAAACTAAGGGATAAAGGGGGGAAAGTGGAGTTTTAATTAAGAGGGACCACTTAAGAAGGGAACATTAGAGAAGAAGGCACTTGCTAAAGGGGGAGGGGGAATGGGGACCATTTGAAGGGGGCTTTAAAGAAGAAGGCATTACTAAAGGGGAAGGGGGAAGAGGGACCATTTATAATATTTTAGTTAGCACTAGATATACTCTTCCACACTATAGCTTAGTGGTAGGGCTCACATGTGGGAAATACAACATTGTGGGTTCCAATCCTACCCTCTTAAATAATGTGCACTCTTCTTAGACATATCTTCTATGGGTAAGGGCGGCTCTACAATACTGGTGAAGAATGCTCTTTCAGCCAAGGAGTTACTTTGTCATAATGAGGGATGCTACATAGATGTTGCAGTTATTGTAGAGGGTTTCTAGTTCAATGCTCTTAGTGTCTATGCACCCAACTTTACTGAATCATAAGCAAACTACTAGATGTCATTAAGCTCTATTATCTCCAATGATAATTAGCTATTTGGTGGCAATTGGAACTTCACAGAGGATTGTGAAGATCGTTCTCATCCATCCAAGGCCATTCACTCTAACGAGCATGAGAAGTGGGAGGAGCTATGCCTTCAACTTGGACTTGTTGACTGCTTGGAACTCAACCTGGCTGGGTTGGATGGATTTTCCTAGAACAACAGAAGAAAGGGGGAGGTAGGAAGACTGGACAAAATTTATGCATTATGTGAGGGATGGTCACGATGAGCCCACTCTGAAAGGTGAATATGTAACCAAGTCTTGTCTATCTAATCATATCCTGGTACTTTGGAATTTTTGTTTTCCTATAGCTATGGGTCAATCCCATGACATTTCGTTCAAGTTTAAAAAAAAGTATCTTGCATCATATACGTTCTCTGCATGTATAAGACACACATGTTCCCAACTGAAGCTACTACACAGACCGAGGACCCTTGCTTGAAATGGGATTTGCCATAAGGGCTGTGGTACATGAATTGATGCTATGGGAGCGAAGGGATAAGGCCAAGATATGGAAGGTGCAAGACCGGGTTAAGATTAGGGAGGGAATCTCTTAGGGCCGCATTTAGTATGTCCCCTATAGATATGCATGTAGTTACATTGATTACAGAGATAGAACAAGAAATAGCCTCCAAAGAGATCGAGTAAGCAAGGAATGCATGTGTACGTAGTGCAGGTAGCTTTGGTTGAAAGTAGGAGATTGCCCTTAAAAACTGCTCTTTCCATATAGCCAAGAGGAAAATACAGCGTGAAACTACCGATAGGATAATGGATAGTGAAGTTGAAGTGCAAATCGAATTTCGTCACATCGCACAAACCTTCCTTAAACATTTGAGGGATTTGGTGGGTGCCCATGATACACAAGATGAAGTCTTATAGAAGGCCCTAGATGGTACCATGAAAGAGCTATAGCCAAGGGTTTCCGAAGCACAGAGGAGGAGACTGGATGCCCCATTCACACGGGAGGAAATGTGGGAAGCACTCTCCATGATGAAGAAGGAGAAAGCTCTAGGTACAGATGGCCTTACAACTGAGTTTTAACTGAGTTTTTGGGATGTTTTGGGGAAGGACCTTGTGGCTATGGCTAATGCCTCAATGATGAAGGGCACCCTCTCCATGGATGTCAATACCCTGTCAATACAAGTCTCATAAAACTATTTCCTAAAAGACAAAGTCGTATGCAAGTGGGGGACTGGCATCCCATTACCATGCTAAACTCTTCATATAAGATAATTGCAAAGTCACTTGCCCTTAGTATCAGAGAGGTTTGTATGCAAGTCATTGACAGAAAACAAGATGGGTTTGTCAATATTTTGGAGATCTTTTTCAATATTTTGAATATCAATTCAATTCTAGATATGCAACAACGATAAGGAAAAGTTGCGTTTTGTTTGGGCTAGACCTCGATAAGGCATATGACTACATAAGATGGGACTTTATCCTCATGGTCCTAGATAAGTTAAGCTTTGGACCCACATTTATGAGAGTGCTCTCAATGGAAGCAGAACAAAAGAGGGAGAGTGAGAAACAAACAGCCACACAAGCTTTGGTGGGTATAGAACACCGTAATCTTCTTTTTCATTCATTTATATATGTGTTTGAGTATTGTACATAACCGAGGTAAAGGCACAGTGACCTTTAACCCCCACAACCTCCCACTTAAAGGACAATGTGCCTTTAAGGGAGAATAACAAGTGAGCATACTATCCAATGCCCATCAATACATGACAATACTCAAACCGGTGACTAGGTAGACTCTTCGTCATCATATCTGCAGGGTTATCATCTGTATGAACCTTGACAAGCTCTATGTGCTTGTCCTCAAGTACCTCCCTGATGAAATGGTACTTGACCTCAATGTGTTTGGTCTTTTCATGAAGACCAGATTTTGTGCTAGCTAAATAGCACTCATGGAATCACTATGCAATGTTAGTACACCTGTATGAATCCCCAAATCTCCCACTAGCCAATCAAGCCATATAGCCTCCTTGTAGCCCTCTGTGGCTACAACATACTCAGCCTCTGTGGTAGACAAAGCAATGCACTTCTGTGTGCGAGACATCCATGGCACTATACCACTTGCAAAGGTGAACACATAACTAGAAGTGGATCTCCTACTATCCACATGCCCTGCATAGTCTGAATCTATGTACCTAAGTACACGCATGTCTCCTCTACCAAAGCAGATGCATATCTCCTTGGTACCCTTCATGAACCTCATGATGCACTTAATTGCCTTCCAATGTCTCTTTCCTAGATTAGACCTATACCGGCTAACAACTCCCACTGCAAATGCAATGTCTGGTCTAGTAACTATCATAGCATACATAAGACTCCCAACCGCTGATGCATAAGATGTTGAGAGTTCATGCTCAACATCATGTGATCATGTGTGCATAGCACCATCACGTGATCATATGTGCATAGCACTAACCTTATAGAGTGCTATAAAGGAAAGGGTTAGATCCCCTAACCCTAACCCTAAAAGGGTTTGTATATATTCTATTTTTTCAACTAAATCTAGTGTATAGTTAGTCATTTGTGGTATGCTCTCTAGCTGTGCCCTCTCTCCTATCTTCACTCTTCTCCTCTCCCCTCTTCATATTTTGTCATGGTATCATAGCTTCCTTGCCTTCCACTGAGGCATTGAGATCATTGTGAGAGTGATCGAGAGATTGAGAGATTGAGTGTTCTTTCACTTCCGTTGAGTGATAGAGAAGATTCTGTCCATTGAGTTGAAGATTTTTGTTCACTTGTTTTGTGAGAGATCTAGTTCTTGAGAGATAGATAGTACTCTAAGAGAGAGATAGGGAGAGATCATACACTTCATGAGAGTTCTATTGAGGAAGAGTCTCTATTCTTTCTGTGAGAATTGAGAGAGGACCTTTGTAGCGAGAAAGAGAAAGATTGCAACTGCTTCAACTTGCTGTTGCTTCTCGTGAAGCTTTGTTTGTTTGACCTGCAAGCAGCAGCTCGACTTGCCTCCACTTCTATTGAAGCGTTTCCATCTCGGATGTCTCAGTCGACTCCTATCTACAGCGCTTTTGCAGCACATCAATGAGCAAGCCATTGCTTCCCCTACAAACTACATACAAGCACTAGCGACTTCACCGGCTAGCTCTTTACTCTAGCGCACACAACGACTTCCTACGCTCAGCTACCAACTTTAGCGACCTCTGAGTCCTCTAGTGACTAGCGACTATCCCTTCATAGCTCTCTCCATATGCGGCTACTCCGAACTGCAACGACCTTGCCCACAAATCTTCTCTTTCGCAAGCGCATTCGCAAGCGCACACGGGCAACGACAGCTTCAGCATCGCAATAGCTCCAAGGATCTCTAGTCGTGGCTCACGAGCCAGCTCCATAACTAGCTGCAGAGCAACCCAAATGGCAACGACCAAGTAGCTATGCCACGGACAAATAGCCACCTTCAAAGCCTTGCTGCGATCCAAGCGCGCCTCCAACAAGCCAATGGACTGCATCGCCTCCAGCCCACCGATGGCTCCTTAGCACAAGCTCCATCAACAGCCCCCTACAAGCCTCCATCCGAACGACTAGAGCAGCCCGCAACGAGATCCTCCAACGAAGGGCCTCCTCTTCAACAGAGCTCCAATCGGCCTCTCCAACGGAAATGACGACGGAATCTTCAAGATTCCATCGGCATCTCAACAGATTCCGTGAGCTTCTCCAAGCGACACGTGGTAAGATAAGATAGCACGTAGGCTAGGTCTCCAGTGTGCCACGTGGCAACCTTATCTCCAAGTGCCACATCATCTACCACGTCAGCACCGATAGCCATGTCATCTAGCCATGTCACCAGTGCCATGTCATCAACCACATCACTTGCCATGTCATCAGTGACATGTCATCATTGCCATGTGTCAATCCTATCTACCACGTCATCTCTGACTGCCACGTCACCTGACACATCATCAGGCCACATCACTAGGCCACATCATCAGGCCACATCATCAGGCCATGTCATCAGGCCACGTCACCAAGCCACATCACCAAGCCACATCACCAGGCCACGTCATCACTGCCATGTCATCTCTGCCACATCAGCAGTGCCACCTCAGCATTGACCCCTGCAGGCACAGTCTCTTGCCAGGCACACTGTGCACACTCCTGCCACCTCAGCACAGAGCTTCACTGGCACACCTCTTGCTAAGCACAGTGCCACATCATCACTGCATGTGACTCACAGTGACACATCATCATTGAGCACCATTTGCACTCCTTTTGCCCCTCCACCTAGATCAAGTCATATCTCTTGATCCAGGAAGAATTTGAGGGTGCTCCAAAAAGAAAAGTCGCTCGTTTTTTTGTGCTCTACGTGCTCGTTACATCACGCACACATTTTGGTGCAAGTTACACTCACATTTGAGCCTCGCCGACAAAACCACTTCCTTCACGCACATTTGCCTCTACATCGACGCATCTGACCCAGCACTTAAAAAGAACAAAAGAAAAGGAATTATTTGCTGCTCTTTCATCGATCGACGGTTGGTTTAGATCTAGATCAGAGTAGACTAGATCGCCATAGAGGGGACGCTTTGAATTTCCCCAAGTTGCCAATCTAAGCCATGCCCGAAATTCTCGACTAGTACCTACTCGGAGTCAGTCCATACGCTCACATCCGATTTCACATCATTACATTACCTGAAACCTTACGTTCATTAGTTCAGTGAGCAGACTTCAGAGTTCAGAGGCATTGCAGATTGATTCAGTGGGCAGATATCATTTGATTTCACACACACATGCCACCATTATAAAGCCTATTTGGCTATCTCACGGCATCGTGCACATCATTTTTAGCCTTGTAAAGCCTCTTGGCTATTCCCGACATTATTGCCACAAGCCTTGTAACACAGATCAGATTTTATATACTGTAGTTCTATCTTCACCGACGGTACAGAGATTTCACTTGGCATCTTCAGTGTATTTGCAGTTGATTCATACAGAGTTTTTCAGGACACTTTTTGAGTACATTGTTTGCACCATGTCGACTAGCAACCTCAATCTGGAGGCATCTGCTAAGTTAGACAACTCCAATTATGGTACATGGAAATACCGAATGGAGACCATTCTTGTGCTTCAGGACAAATGGGAGTATGTCGATGGATTTATACCTAGACCATTGGTCGATCTAGCCACCAGTAGCTCTACTCCATCTGTTGTCACAGCACCAGCAACGGGATCTACATCTACACAAACAGTTTCTGCACCAGT
Source organism: Dipteris shenzhenensis (assembly GCF_047967505.1). NCBI lineage: Eukaryota > Viridiplantae > Streptophyta > Polypodiopsida > Gleicheniales > Dipteridaceae > Dipteris > Dipteris shenzhenensis. The sequence continues at coordinate 9,207,480 of NC_141609.1, read as the reverse complement.
AGCAGATCCTGCCATTGCCCAGCTCAAGCAGAATGGGATAAGAAAGACAAGTATGCCTATCACCTGATCAAGTAGAATGTGCAAGATGTCATGCTAGGATAGCTCAACACAGTCAAGACATCAAAAGAAGCATGGGATATGTTTGCAGCTCTCTACGAGTCCAAGAACACATCCAGGATTCTCACCCTGAGAAACCAGATCAACCAGAGTTTCCGCAATAGCAATGAAACCGGTCATGCTTATGTACTCCGCATCAAAGACTACAACAATCAACTTGCAGCAGCAGGAGAGACTATGAATCCCGCAAAAATGGTTCAAGTAATCCTGAATGGACTAGGAGAAGGATATGAGAATCTAGTCTAGAGTATTGCCATCCAACGGCAAATTCCAACACTGGAAGAACTTCAGTCAGTTCTACTTGGTGAAGAACTCAGGACTCAGGCCATTCAAGCACGTAAAGGTCATTCTAATGATCAAGCATTCACAGCTTCAGACAGAAGCAGAGGCAAAGGCAGAAACAGAGGTAGATCATATCAGAAAAGTGGTCATCATCAACAAAATCAGAATCAGCATCAGCATCATCCTCAGCAACATCAAAATTAGCAAAGAGGAAATCATTCCAACCGAGGAAGATTTCAAGGATGAGGGAATGCATCCACCAATGTGTCAAACATCCAGTGCAACTACTGTCACAAGTTTGGACACTATGAAAGAGATTGCTGCAAGAAGCAGTACGACCAAGGCGGTCAATCCAGCAGTAATCGAGGGAATTCCCGAGGAAGAGGAAATCATCGTGGTGGACATTCTAGTCACAGTCATTTTGCAAATGAACATGGAAATATGTTTCTTGCAAGTGAGGAATTGCATCAGACTGATACAATGCACACTAATTTCAATCCCAAAGAGGATTTCAACTATCAAGTCGACCAAGTGGAACAGGATCCTTGGTACATCGACAACGGTGCATCATCTCATATGACAAATCATCAGGAATGGTTCACAGAAATGAAGCCATTAAAAGGTCAAAAGAATGTCATCTACACAACAGACAATACATCGAATCCAGTTCAAGGGACAGGTGTTATCCCTATGAACAATTTCACTGGTACAAAAGGATTAGTCAAAGATGTGCTCTATGTTCCGAAGCTCAGCAAGAACCTTTTGTCAGTAGGTCAAATGACAGAACACAACTACAAAGTCATCTTCGACGGTGATGAATGCACTATCAGAGACAAATCCAAAAGAGGTCAGCTAGTAGCAAAAGGTGTCAAGGAAGGACGCTTATACAGGATGCTAGCTACAGTACCAGATAAGCATGCCATGTCAGCTCAAATGCAACAGATGCCACTATCTGTAAAATGGCACAAGAGATATGGTCATGTCAACTTCAAGTACTTGTTGATCTCAGGAATCAGAATATGGCAATTGGGATTCCGAAGCTACAGTTTCTTGGAAAAGTTTAACATTCATGCTATTTCGGCAAACAAAGTACCTCTCGTGCACGAGGTACTCTTGATTTGATTCATACAGATGTATGGGGTTATGCCCAGACCCGCAGCATCAATGGTTCACTTTACTACTTGACCTTCATCGACGATTACAGTAGATATTGTTGGGTCTACTTTTTGAAAGAAAAATCTGAAGTGTTTGCCAGATTTCAAGAATTCAAAGCCATGGTAGAAAACCAAACAGGCAGAAAGATCAAGGTCATGAGATCAGACAGAGGAGGTGAATACATGTCTTCAGCATTCATGAACTTTTGCAAAAATCATGGCATTCGAAGACAATTCACATTTTAGCAGACAGTGCTAGAGCAATGCTTAGTGAAATGCATCTTCCGAATCAGTATTGGGTAGAAGCAATAGCTACAGCTAACTACTTGCTTAATCGGCTTCCTACCGAACCGATACAAGGTATGACTCCTTATGAAGCATTCACTGGACACAAGCCATGCATTGGGCATCTCCGCATATTTGGTTGCATAGCATATGCCCACATACATGATGATCATCGCAGGAAATTGGATGCGAAGTCACGCAAATGCATCATGGTTGGCTACAGTGAAGAAAGCAAAGCATACAAATTGTATGATCCCATCAACCGCAAAGTCATTATCTCCAGAGATGTAATCTTCGATGAGGAATCAGAATGGAAAACCTCACCTACACAGGAGATAGAAGCATCGACTTCACAGTCATCTATAGAACAAATTGATGAAGAAGAGTAAGAATTGCCAGCAACACCCCAAGCAGAGCCACAGCAGCTCAGACGGTCTACTAGGGAAAGTAGACCACCAGCCAGATTGACATATGCTCAGAAAGGCAAAGCAATTCAGGTGGAAACTACCAACTACGCTCTTATGACTACCATCATGGCTACAGAAGAGCCAATGTACTTCGAAGATGCAGTAGACATTTGCCATCTCAAGAAAAGTCTCTATGGCTTAAAGCAAGCACCCAAAAGTTGGTACAGCAGAATTGACAAGTATTTTGCTGATTTGGAATACATGAAGTCCAATGCAGATCACACTCTCTACTACAAAGTTCAAGGGGACGACATTACTATTGCACTTTTGTACGCAGATGATCTGATTGTGACAGGAAGCAAGGATAGCTTCATCAGAAAACTAAAACAAGACTTATCTGCAGAGTTCGACACATGAAAGATCTTGGACTTATGCACTATTGTCTTGGAATTGAGTTCTGGAGAGATTCAGATAGCACATTCACGAGTCAGCTCAAGTATGTTGACAGTCTCCTGAAGAAGTTTCATATGGCAGATTGCAAGATTGCAGCCACTCCCATGGAACAGAGTTTGAAACTTACTAAAGATTCAAAAAAGCCTACAGTCAATGACAGATACTACAGGCAACTCATTGGATCTCTTATATATCTGACAATCACACGGCCAGATATTTGTTATGCAGTAAGCTTACTAGCACAGTTTATGGCAAATGTCTCACTGGAATGCAGCCAAAAGAGTCTTGAGATACATTAGAGGTACAAGATAGTTTGGGATAGAATACAGAGGAAGTCATCCACGGTTGCATGGATACTGTGATAGTGACTATGCCGGAGATCATGAGACCAGGAGATCGACATAGGGATATGCATTTTTCCTTGGTCAGGGTGCTATATCATAGTTGTCAAACAAACAGCCAACTGTTTCTTTGTCTTCGACTGAAGCAGAATATAGAGCACTCACTACAGGTGCATGTGAGGCTATATGGCTCAGAAGACTATTGTCAGAAACAGATTACTTTGATGAGTCAAAGCCAACAACAATATACTGTGATAATCAATCGGCTCAAGCATTGGCCAAAAATCCAGTATATCACTCCAGGACAAAGCACATTGATGTCAGAGAGCACTTCATCAGAGAAAGAGTGTTACTTGGTGACATCACACTGCAGCATTGTGATAGCAAAGAAAATGTTGCAGACATCTTTACCAAACCACTCGATAAAGAGCTATTCGAGAAACACCGACTAGCTCTTGGTTTGATGCAGAGGAATAACATTCCCATTAAAGGGGTGTGATGGAATGTAATGCTCAGTCCTTCTTCGATTCCCCAGAATCATCATCTTGAGGGAAGGCCTACTTCATGATGTTGATCTTGAGGGAAGGTGTTGAGAGTTCACGCTCAACATCATGCGATCATGTGTGCATAGCACCATCACGTGATCATATGTGCATAGCACTAACCTTATAGAGTGCTATAAAGGAAAGGGTTAGATCCCCTAACCCTAACCCTAAAAGGGTTTGTATATATTCTATTTTTTCAACTAAATCTAGTGTACAGTTAGTCATTTGTGGTGTGCTCTCTAGCTGTGCCCTCTCTCCTCATCTTCACTCTTCTCCTCTCCCCTCTTCATATTTTGTCATAAGAAACCTTGGCCATCATGGCCCTCTCCTCATCTGATTTGAGACTATTTGTATGACTCAGTTTCACATATGGAGGCAATGGAGTACTCAGTACCTTTCCCCCCTCCATATTGAAACGTTGCAATACTTTTGTAACATACTCCTTTTGTGAAAGCCAAAGGAGTTTCCTACTCCAATCACGCGTGATGCGCATACGAAGAGTATGACCTACAAGTCCCAAATCCTTCATATCAAAGGCCTCATGCAACTTGGCATGTAATGCATCTAGCTCATAAGTATTCTTGCTAGCCAATAGCATATCATCCACATATAGTGCTAGGAGTATTAGGCTAATATCCTTAGCCCTTTTAGTGTAGAGGCAGTGATTAATTTCACTCCTTCTAAAACCCTAGGACCGAATGAAAGCATCAAACTTCTGATACCATTCTCTAGGCACTTGCTTAAGACCATAGAGACTCTTCTTCAGCTTGCAAACTAAATGCTCTTTGCCCTTTTCTTCAAAGCCTTCTGACTGCACCATGTAAATTTCCTCATGCAGATCCCCATGCAAGAAAGCTGTCTTGACATCCATCTACATAAGCTCCATATCCTCTACTGCCACTAGTCCAAGCATGCATCTAAGTTGGTCATCTTCACAACTGGAGAGAATATCTCATCAAAGTCCACACCCTTCTCTTGCTTGAACACTTTAGTGACCAAATAGGCCTTGTACCTAGGCAGATCATCACTTGTACCTAGGCAGATCATCACTTGTGACCATCTTGTAGACCCATTTACATGGCAATGCTTTCTTTTCATGTGGCAAAGAAACCAAGTCCCAAGTCTTATTCTTCATAAGTGAACTCATCTTTGATTACATAGCATACTCTCACTTGCATTGATCCTCGCGCATCATAGCCTCTTTGTAGTAAGAAGGCTCCCCGCAATCAGTAAGCATCATATAGTCTACCCCTGGAACAAACCTATCAGGTAGTCTAGACACTCTAGATGATCTTCTTAAGGGCATTTCAGGTTGCTGTCCCACCTACATATTAGCCACATTTGGCTCATCATTTCCACCAATAGATGATCCATAATCTACCCTTGATTGTATACCTGTGGGAGTACTTGTTGGTACCATTTCTTGCACATTTGGTGCATGGACAGCTTGCTGTCTATCAACATATGCAGGTGGATTCACGTCCTGGAAAGTGATTCTCCTCATTTTCACATCCCTCATGGGTGCCTTATTCATCTTCTTCTCATTGAAGGCTACATCATGGCTGCATATGATATTCTTTGCTTCTAGATCTTAGAGACGATAGCCCATCTCTCCACTTTCACCATAACCCAGAAAGATGCATTTCCTAGACTTAGGATCTAGCTTCTTTCGAAGCTCTTTTGGCACATGTGCATATGCCTCACACCCAAATATATGCAAATGAGAGTAAGAGGCTTCTTGCCACTCCCTGCCTCTTTAGGAATACCACCATCCAAACTCTTACTACGTGATCTATTGATCACGTGCACTGCAATCTTCATTGCCTCAGTCCAAAAACCACGAGAATGACTTGCATTAGAAAGCATGCACTGCAACCTTTCTTGAATGGTACGGTTCCTCTTTTCTGCAACTAGATTTTGCTATGGAGTATGAGGGGATGTGAGCTCCCTCTTAATCCCATGTCTATCACAGAAATGCTGAAAGTCATGAGAGAGATACTCACTATTGTTAGTCCATAGGCATTTAAGTGTTCTACCTAACTGGTTCTCAACCAAGGCTAGCCATTTCTAAAACACTTTGAACACATCACTCTTTCGAGCTATAGCATAAGCCCAAATGGCATAAGAGTTTCATCCCATTTTGGCTCATATGGCCCAACTGGCAATGCCATAAAGAAGTGCTTGGCTGCTCGGTTATTGCAACAACATGATCAAACATCCTTGATACATGCAAGGGGTACAAAGTCCCACAGTTGGCACCCCTGGCCAAAAGCATACAACCCTTCTGAATTTTCCAACTCCTAGAACCAAAGATGGTGGTCTGAAAACCAGCATCATCTAGCTGACCCGTTGAAATGAGACTCTTGGTTAGCTTAGGCACATGTCTCACACTTTTCAAAATAAATGCAGACCCAATGCACACCACACTTTTCTCTTTCTTGAAACTTCCCCCTGGACTGTGATCTATCCCTTTGCACATTTAAGGCTGCATCCTGCTTGTTGCCTTCCATTGACTTCCATCTAATCTCCTCAGCCAACAAGCTACCGACCACAACATCAAAGTTCACTACTCCACCAGGTGCAGAGTTACTGATAGCAGTACGAAAAGTATCCCATGAGGATGGTAACGAGCATAAGAGAAGTATTGTCCTCATTTCCGCATCAAAAATCAGATTTTGAGCTTGAAGCTGACTGAAAATGATATTAAATTCATTTAAGTGCAAAGCTATGGATACTCCCTCCTTCATGTGCAGCTTAAACAATCTCTCCATGAGATAGACTTTGTTTGAGGTAGTCTCTTTCTCATATGTAGCACACAGCTTTTTCCATAAAGCTTACGTAGTCTTTTAAGTGACTACTGTGAAATAAACTATCTCCCCAAGATGAAGTCTAATGGTAGACTTTGCCAATGCATCCAATACATTCCATTCATTTGTGGACATGGTTGCAGGCTTAGCTATAATCCCTTGCAAGGGTTTTATCTCTTCTTTTGAATAAGCACATCCCTTATCTGTTCTTTCCACAAAGAAAAGTTTGTTCCATCAAACATTTTAATGCTGAAAAACTCCTTTTCAGACATTGAAGAGGATGCCATGATGCAAATAAAGCAAAATCCCAAATGCTAGTGCCTGCAAGAGAGAATCACACCAAATACCAGGTGCACCCAAATATGCATGCCACAATAGAGTGGAATATCACCAAAACTTAAAGCTCAAAGCATCAAAAGATACAACTGACTCATGTGCATGTACGATGCATCCATATGAGCAAATTTGGCTTAAAAGAAAATGCCAACTGCAATGGCAATCCAAAATGCCAATAAGTGCCAAATGGCTTAAGCATAAACACTGTCCATGGCATATGCATCAACAATATCTCATCCAAGAGAGCATAACACTATCAGTGCATCACCTACAATGTGTCAAAGCTGTCCCTCACCATAAAATAGCATCCATGTGCAAAGCGTCCATAAAAAATAGCATCCCACAAGGTAATCTGGGCCTATTAGCGCATCCAATAAGGATCACAATGCATTCAAATGGCCTATAAATCATCCACTGCAACCCAATGTGACATAAATCTAAGGTTTCAAAACCTTAGAATGAAAAATGCATAACAGAGAGACGAAATCAAATACACAGAGATCTATAACTTTGAAAATACTCTACCAAATCATGCAAGGACTGACAGGTAGGGGTTTTTAGGCATCCAGAATGCAATGGGACTGACAGTTTTGGAAACTGTGGTCCTAATCACTGGGTCCAACACATGGACTAAAAAACATTTTTGGAAATTGAACTATTTATAATCTCCACCGGAGTGCAAATGATGAGCAACATAGAAGTTTTAGGACCTCTTGAGTCCACCGAACTAACAGATCTGCAAATGGTTGCTCTAAACTTGAGTTCCAACACTCGAGTAGAAAAACGTTCAAATTGACACAGTGAGTTAGAAATCCAACAAAATGATCCCAAATTCAAGAATGAAGGTGTTTCGAAGTCTCTGTCGTCGAACGAAACAAGGAAAAGCTAAAAAAATGACTTTTTCTTTGAAAACACTTAACAAGCTCTCAAAACCACTTCGCAAAACCAAAGTGACTTTTCCAAAGGTTCCTTCAAGGTCTCTGCACACTCGGATGCAAGTAAAGTCACCCACAAAGCTTCCCACAGAGCTTCTCCTTCCTCCCACAGAGCTGTTGAGCTTCTAGGCATTCATGCACGCTCAGCTAGATCACCCGGGCTCTGATACTAGTTGAGAGTGCTCTCAATGGAAGCAGAACGGAAGAGGGAGAGTGAGAAACAGAGAGCCACACAAGTTTTTGGTGGGTGCAAAACACCCTAATCTTATTTTCCATTCATTTATATATGTGTTTGAGTATTGTACATAACCAGGGTAAAGGCACACTGACCTTTAACCCCCACAATTTACTCAAATGATAACAATGCTCTTTGGGAATGCCTCTACTACATTGTGTAGAATGGATAAATGCCGGGGGAAGGTTAGCTCAAATCACAACCAAAGAAGACATAAAGGCTTTCATGCAGCTATTAACATGTCGGTCTTTAGTATTGTTGGAACCTTTAATCTCACGTGCTCTATCCGTGAGGACTGCCCTCTCCTTTTTGCACTCCTTAGGGTGCTAGACTCTTTTCTGAGTTCCCATTACAGATCAGAGGATTTGATTCAACTACTGGCTTGGTCTCAGTGGCTTAGAGGACGGTGATTGATAAATGCTCATGGAGAAACTTAGGTGGACTTAAAGGGGATGCAGGTCTAAGAGCGAATGTATTTGGTGGTCTAAAGCTGTGACACACAATGGAGTGTCCCGAGCTCACTTAAACATGAAGGCTACATGTAGTATTTTCAGAAAAGGGTTAAGCTTTTGGTCACAAATCTGGGACCCTAAAAGCGGTAGTTGGATACGCTTAGTTGACATCAGCTGTAATTACCTATTGACAGTGCAAGAGACTGCCTTGATCCATGATGTACCACAAAAGATTCCAAAAACTTGGCCCTCTAATTGTATAGAATCTCTAGGCTGGACACTGTTGCAGTGGTACCTGGGGAGAACTCCTCTAAGGAAGATCTATGCTAAACCTATGTATAGATGCTTGCTAGAAAGTCACATACCAGTTTGGAACCTGAACAAGAAGTGGGGTCTTCGTTATACTCATGGATGGTGGCGTGATAGATTTAAGGATGTGTGGAAAACGTGCTTTGTGGGCAGATATTTCAGCTTCATACTTTGGAAAATCCAAGACCAGTCGCTGCCGGTAAGATTCAAGCTTGCCAAAAAGTTCTAGGTTGCCCTGTGTGGGAGTGCAAGGGAATCTGTAATGCAGCTGATGTGGCAATGCCCTGCTGCCAAAGGGAGCTAGAAGAAGATAGAGAAAGTTGTCAGAGATGTAGGGCTAATGACGAAGTTTTCCATTGGAATTGAGCTTGTTGTTGGGAGACGCTTCGGGACTCCCATCCACTCTACAAGCTTGCTGGCCTCTCATTAGAGGGGCTGTCTGTTGGTCCATTTGGACTGTCAGGAACCAAGCAATCTTTCGGAAAGATATACCCATGGGAACCAAGGAGGTTGTAGTTTTTGGAGTGGTTAAAGCCACGTTGTGTGATCTGGAAGCCTCTGGAAAGCCAATGCCTGGGCGACTAATTAGCCTGGCACTTGGAAGTAGATCTTCGTATAGCTCTCCCTCTACTCCATGAGTGTATGCCTAGGGTCCTACCCATTTGGTTCGCCACCTTTTGTAGGGGTTTTTAAGGGGCCCCCCTGCTTTTAATATGATGTGGCTGTTTAACAAAAACAAAATAAAATAAATAAATAAATTAAAGAATGTCCCCCCCACACACTGATAAAATGTATTGGGGGACATTCATTCATTTTCAAGCCACATTGCTTGCCACGGTTGTACACTAGGAGAGCTCAAGGAACTAGGAAGGGAGCAACGGCAACAGATTTGCTAGCATGTGCGGATGAGATCTTCCATCGTACAGACTAGACAGGTCACAGGACGACAACGACATAAAGTTTGCTTGCCATCCAAAGGCCATAAATATCAACCAAATATTTCGCATTGCGCATCGCTACAACGATGGCCTACGAACCAAACCTGGCTCTCTCAGACGCTGTGA